>NC_039364.1:93559087-93859087 GCF_003573695.1 Papaver somniferum | reverse complement strand
ATAGAATCAATTCTATAAGTAACCGTTTTCGGCATTGAAAAGCAAGCCATATGAAAAACTGCTAAACTAGAAAGAACATGTTTTGTAACCACAGTTCTACCAACGACATTTAAATTTGACTTTTTTGAAGAACTTAATCTAGAATAAAAATTCCCAATGAGAAAGTCAAAAGATTTAGTTTTATCTTTTCCTATAAATCAAGGAGTGTCAAGATATTTTTCAGAACTACTAAGAAATTTCATTTTCAGAGTTCTAGATAACAATTTTATATGCCTCTGATGCATCTTACCACTGGTGATGAAGCCCGACTTATCGAAATTGATAGCCTGACCAGACTTTAAGCAGTTTTTCATGGGGCAGTAGTTGATGTATTGAAATTGGTTACAACAAGAAAATAGGCTTAGAATTACCTGTTTAAATCCCCAATTTCCACTTCAATTTCTTCATCTCCAAGGGTGAGTTTTAAAATGGAACTGAGAAGACAGCAGAAATAGAGAGGATGAACAGTACTCCTAGGAACTTGAAGTGAGGACCCGTTGAATTGAAGCCCGCCGTTCAACAGAGAGGAAAATTTGAAATCTCATGATGAGTTGTTCTTCCCGCAGGCGTAGACAACATCATTTTTGATAAAAAAAATCAGATCCGAGTAAAAGGACAATCAAATCAATTAACTCAGATTCTTCAGACTTTAATATTTACCCAGAATTGAAGGACAGTTCTATTGAAGAGACCACAACGCCATAAATTTGCATCACCATAAAAATTAGGGTTAAGTAACACCAACATATTATCAAACTCACCAGAATACCAGATACCTCTATGTTTGATCCCCCAACCTCTTTCATCTTATTTTGAATCTAATCGTTGTTCAATCTTCACTCATTAGAATTTGCACCAAACAAAGCAATATATAGCTGGGCACATAATCAACCAACCCATGTGCATGATGTATTGTTTCTAAGTTCTTTGCTAGATCTCCCACTCATTTTCCAAACTCAAGATAATAACATCAAATTTCAATGTTAAGGAATCAATATCAATTACTAAAATGATGACCAAAAAATACATAAATAACCTGGCTTGATTGGGGTATACCCAGATTAATTGGGGTATACCCAATTTAAAAGGGACTCTTTTTAAGGGTTTTATGGGGAGTCATAATGGGTAAGTTACAAAACTAACCTACACCTTTAAAAACCTATTACCCTAAATCAGTTTTAATATTTTAATTTCATCTTCTTCTTCTCTTCTTCTTCTCCTCCACAACCATACCGGCTCCATCACCCTCACCACCATCAAAACTCGTCGATTAATTCATTGAAATCGTCGATTCGAAAACTCCGATTAATCTTCATCAATGGATCCACCACGTCGGAAGGGAACTCGTATGAAAGAAGCTAATCGAAAACCCAATGAGTATAACCCTGGAATTGCAAGTATGGTTCAAAAGAAAGTGAAGAAAAAAACCGTCGAAGAAGTAGAATTTGCAGCCGCTGAAACACGAGAAATGGTGCGCTTAAGAAAGTAGGGGCTTACTTAAACTCACTCTATTACTTCGATTTCATGTTTGCATGTTAAATTAGGTCAGAAAAATCGAAATTGTGAATTGGAAGTTGCGACGCCGACAAGGTATTATGTTATCGACCTTGCCGGATTTTCATAGTTAGGGTTTGGCCAGGGCTCTTAGGTTGAAGAGCTTTCCGGTTGTTGAATACCTGTAATTGGTACTTGCAGGGCCGGCAAGTTATTCAACCTTAGACCCTGCCGACGGTAGTTTTTTTTTTAGCCGGGTTGGTTATAATTTTTTACCTTGCCGGCTGTATTTCAAGTTTTTTGTGTTTCCTGATGCCTTGAATTTTTAAAACCTGAATGGTATTTGGATAAAACCATGCATGTTGTTAGTTGGCCGGAAATGTATGGGTAATGGACCTTGCCGACTGGTTTGGTGAAAAATACTTGTTTCTACTGTGTTCATATTTGTTATAAGCCGACAGGTTATGTGAATAATACCCTGTCGGTTGCGCTTTAGCCGACATGTAATTTGGATATCGACCCTTCCGGCCGTTGTTCTTCCGGATAGGTTATATATGTCGACCCTGCCGACCTGTAATTTTTTTTCTTCTTAATTGTTCGTGTTCAGGTTGGAAAAGGCAAAGAAGAAAGTTATGAAAGCTCTTAGTCCTCCTTCAAGACCTCATCGTGTTGATGATAAACTCTTGACTTCAACACATCGAGGGGCATACGTTGTGCCGGGAACGCTCAAGATCCGTGTACTGAATAATTCTCAACCACCATCGGAACCCGGTGATTCATACGAGACTCCAGATGAATACCAATCAATTCCATCTGGTAAAAGAGGTAATGATGATGATGTTGATGAAAGCACTCCGGCTGCTGGAGGAGGTAACAATGATGATGATGATGGTGATCAAGAAATGCCTAATGTTGGAGGAGGTGATGATGATGATTATGATGATGATGGTAATGGAGATAAAGATAAGGATATCGACGATGAAATTGTTGAAGAGGCAGTGGAAGAAGAAGAAGAAGAAGAAGATGGAGATGGAGAACAAACTCTAGATATTGTTCAACAAACTGAAGCTTCAACTTCAACTGAAACAGGAAAGAAGAAGAGGGTGATCACTAAACCAGCTAATTCCCACATGCCTCCCCCTCACTTGATGCTTAGACTGAAAAAAGGTGAGCTTCCAAGGGGGACCCCAAGAGATGGTGAAAATGTTCTTTTTGGATACAAAGACTCATGGGCATGTACGATCCATAATACTATCGTAAGTAATCTCAATCCGTCTTTATTTTTTATTCAAGTGTGTATCTATCTTAAATTTGCGTCAAGTGTTTCTGTTTCTTTTCATTTTGTTTTTTTGGTATTTAGGATCACAAGCATGTCGTCCGTCTTGTCAGGTGCCAAGCTTCATGTTCAGTGACTAAGACTTGGGATCTTGAGGATGAATATGAGGAGGTGAAAGTGATTGTCAAGAACTTCGGGTTGTGGCCTGCGGTGGAGAGTTCGAATATTGAGCATGATAGATTTATTATATCTGTATTCTGTGAGAGGTTCTACGGAGAGACTGATACAATGTTATTCCCATTCGGTGAGATGGCGATAACTCCCGATGATGCTCATCAAATTCTAGGCCTCGAGGTTGAGGGAAAAACAGTCAGTGAGGGCTTCAATGATGATTTTTCACTCAAGGATAATTACAAATTGAGCCGGAAATTGTTAGGTTGGAATCAGATTGAGACGGAGTCTATACTTGAGAAGAATGATGGTCTTCTAAGCAAGAAGTTTAATCTGAAGAAGTTGAGGGACACATTATTTGACACCAAGAAAATCTTTGATAAGGAAGGAAGGGTGAACCCGGTGCGAATCAATGCTAACGCGTCAGGTTATTTGCTATACGTCCTGGGCAAATGTATCTTCCAAGACAGTTCTGGAAACTTGGTCGAAGCCAGTTATATGCAACTATTAGATCCCTTAGATAAGATGCATGAGTATTCTTGGGGTACTGCGGTGGTCGCCTTCTTGAACAATGAGTTGACAAAGTGTTCTAGGGCACTCACTGCACAAGTTAACGGAAACACATGTCTCCTCCAGGTAATTTTATTGTCTAAATCATTTATATTTGCAAAATTCTCGTAAGATAAGATTCTTACTAAACTTTGTGTTTGCATAGGTTTGGATATATGAGAACTTCCCTTCTTTGGTGAAAGCCAACTCCTACATCAAAGTGGATGCGAATGTTGCGGTTGATAAGCCAAGAGCGCAAAGGTACAGTTTTAAGGGTACTCAAGATAAGGAAATGCCACAAAATCTTATAAAACTCCGAATCGCCATCAAAAAATTGCCTGCGGGTGATGTGTTATTTGATCCATATCGAGATGCTAGAAATCAAGGTTTAATCCAAAGGAGAGATGAAGTTTCATTATACTATGGACCCTTAATGACTACGAATGGTGGATATTCAATGTACGATCCACATCGGGCAATGCGACAATTGAGTTACGTCCAAGAAGAACCTCATTTAGATGAAAAAAATCCGTTCTTTATTGTGAACATGGCTGAATGCACCACGTCCCAAAAAACTATTAACGTCTCTTACGCTCCAGCACCAACTCAAGAACATTGGGACGAAAGAAGAGGTACCAGTAAAATCGATGTGAGTCTTTTGGACGAGGTGACCACCAGTCATGAAGCTAGTGAGAAATACATGACGTGGTACTTGGTTTGTCTCGTCCTACTGTGATTAGGGGACCGACTGCTGAAGACTTGGCATCGAAAGACCCAGCAACAAGTCTTAAGTTCTTTATAAGTATTTTAGAGTTGCTCTTACTGTTTTAAGATTACATTATCGAATCATTCTATTAATTGTTTGTTGTTTAATTGAAAATAGAAGGAGCAGTTGAAGACCTTTGTGAAGGTGTTGTGTTGCACGAAAGACAGAAGAGAGCCTTTGTCGATTGAAGAGCAAAGCAAGCACATTGACTATGCTTGCAATATTGACAATGAGGATGCCCATGAATTGTTCAAGCAAGATGATGCTAAAGTAAAGAGGGAAGAAAAAGCCAGGAGTGAATCACAATCCAAGATGAATGCTAACAAAAAGAGGACTCGTAGCGGTCGTGGTGGTGAAGGTAGTAGTAGTAGTAGTGTTCCTAAACGGGGTCGGGGTCGTGGTCAGGGTCGTGGTCGGGGTCGTGAATGAATCCTTTCCTTCTTTATTTCTTTATGTTGTGGTGGACAAATGTTTAAGTTAATGGTTGGACAAATGTTTTTTTAAGGTTTATGGGACATGTTTTCGTATTTTGGACAAAAAGTGATGGATTTCTAGTTGTTGAATGAATGGTTTGTTTAGCTATGTAAAGTTTCAATACTTATGCCGGAAGGATTTGTTAAGTTACAGTGCCGACCACACCAGGGACGGCAAGGTTTTGAACTGTCATACTGCCGACCCTGACACCAGAAATTATTTGCAAACCAGGGCGGCAGGGTAATCAGATCAAAACCTAGCAGGCTTCTCAAAAGACGGCAGGGTATTATATTATAGACCATGTCGTCTATGTGTTGCAGCAAATACCTTCTCCTGATGCCTAAAATCATCAAAGGTCGGCATGGTTATAAATTATGTTCCTTGCCGACCACATCATGGCCGGCACGCTAGTGACCAAATACCGTTCTGACGGTTAAACAGAAAATTGCATGTTCTCTTGATGCCTAAAAGTCATAAAGTCGGCATGGTAATAAATTTCCTATCCTGCCGGCCTTATTATAGCCGACATGTTAATGACCAAATACATTTCCGGCGATTACAAAGAAGAAAATGATCTCCTGATGCCTAAAATCATCATAAGGTCGACATGGTAACAAAATTTCGACCCTGCCGGCCGAACTTAGTCGGCGTACTGGGGAAATAAAAACCGTGCCGGCGGATTCAAATTTCAAATTTTTACAAGTACAATTGCATTGATTGACTTGTACTTATACGCTATAACGACCAAATTTGGGCACCATCATATCAATACACTACTTATCTCCACAAAACAACACACAACTATTTGCATATACTCTCCAAAGCTCATATCATCATACACTCCATTTAACTCACCAATAACTCTCTACATATAACAATGACTTCATTTGATTCTAATGAATATTTGGAAATCACCAAAGCTTGGTATGCGGAAAAACAACTTAGACGTCAATCCTCCGAAAGGGTGGATTCCACAACCTTTTGAGCTAGGGTACACACCAAATTTAGCCAAGAGTTTGGTAATCCTAATGCAAGAAGTGTTCAAGAAGTCCATGAGAGGCACCTAGTCATCGAAAACGCGATACTTGCTTTTTTATCTCTCCAACCTCGGATTTTTAACACTCGCCCCTTCACCTTGTCCGTTGCACAATTTGTAAGTAATTTTGTGGTTTATTTTACGTGATCCATGTTGTTTTATCTTCCAATGAAACACCACTAACAAATGTAAGTTTGTTTTTGTGTTTTTGTAGCACGAAGTTGTGAAAGCGCGCTACTTGGAGGAAAAGGGGGAAGCATTCGCATTCGATGCAAGTTATCACTTCATGGCAGAAAGAATTCCGGAGGATAACCCGGACTACTTGGATGTTGTATCGTCTTCGGAGGAGGAAGATTGATGGCTTTAGAAGTTGTTGTATAGGTTTTATGGGTATACCTCTATGTAAACCCTCACGAGACTATAATTCGTCCACTAGGGTCGCCAAGGGGTTCAAAGGCTTGATGCACATGCTAAGTGCATTCGTTTTTCCGTCGACAAGGAGTTGTATTTTATGTTTCAATCAATGTAGTAACCAAAATTGCATGAATAAAGTGAATTGCATCTATTATAATTCAGTTTTTTTTTTGGGATAACCAAAGTCGGCAAGGTTATAAGATTACTACAGTGCCGGCTAAATTCTAGCCGGCAAGGTAAGAAAGTTAATAAATGCCGACTAAAAAAATCCGACAAAGTAATAAATCAATACCATGCCGACTACCTACGCATTTATAACAGTCTCTTGTGTGTCAAAAAAATATTACAGTCGGCATCTTCTTCATTCGTATACCTTGCCGGCCATACTAGGTCGGCACTTTCTTCATTCGTCGACCTTGCCGGCCTAGTATGGTCGGCATGATCTTCATTAGTCGACCTTGCCGACCTTTCAAACTTTCAGAACTGAAAGTGTGGATTTTTTTTCTTTGATTTTAAGTATGATTTCATACAACAGATGTGCAATCACATTTTAGAAGTGTTTCGGTTGTGTACTTCATTTTCGTTGCATGAGATATTCTCAAAAAAAAAAAAGAAAAATCTCATCAAAAATCATCCCACAAAAGTTCAGTCAAAAACAAAATTTCATAACTTCAATTCCTAAGTTTTAATCTAAACTCAATTAATTACCTAATCAGAATTTTTAGTGTTAATTAAACAAGGACATTAGCCATTTAGAAAATATAAGGTTAAGGGGTGGCTTGGTTTTACTTCATAATGACCAGATTTTATCTTATTGGGTATACCGCAATTAATCTGGGTATACCCCAATCAAGCCAGGATAAATAACTAACCCATATCTATCTACGTACTTGAAAGAAATTTGGGACGGGTTCATCAGGTAATTCGTGATAACTCAATTAGAATGAAGGGCCACATGTATAATGCCTTAGATGATTTGTGAATTTTGAATTTCTTTAGATTGAAGCATAGATCTTGCAAGCACTCTGTTCCAATTGAAGTTACTTGGACGCCGCCTAATCCAGGTGAGCTTATGATCTGTTGTGATGGTGCATCACTTGGCAACCCGGGCCAAGCTGGTTCTGGTGTAGTTTTTCGTGATTCTAACTCGGCAGTTTTGGGAGTTTTGTGCGTTGGACTGGGCTGGCAGACCAACTTCTATGCTGAAGTTTGTGCGGTTATCTATGGCGCAGTTGTTGCTCAAAGATGGAATGTCAAAAATCTATGCGTCAGATCGGATTCGATGAGTTGCATTTTTGCTCTCCAAAAAGGAGAGTTGTCGTGGCAGCTAATGCAGAAGTGGAGAATGGCGAAGAGTTTTTACAACAATATTAGTTATGTTCATAGTTACAGAGAGGCTAATTTTTCAGCTGATGCCTCGGCCAAACAAGCTTGTTTGTTGGCTGAGGAAAATTATGAGTTTTATGAGGGTAGGCCAGGTTTTATTCAATCTGTTGAATGGCCTGAAGAGGTTTATTTTCGTTTTAAATAGATTTTATTGGCGTGCAGTCTTTTGGCTTAGCGCTAATATAGTCTAGTCCCTGTACAGATTCGTTTTTTTATTCTATTTTTGTTGACCGAGTAAAAAAAAAAAGTACTTGAAAGAAATTCACAAATAAAAGGTTCAATCGAGAGACAATATACCAAAACACAAGTTCATACACCATTTGTCAGTAAATACCTTGATCCATTAACCCACAAATCATAACCTAACCTTAGAACTCAGACAACCACAAAACAACAAGGAAACATTGAAATCATATTCAAAATACAAAATTAGAGAACAACAACTCCTGATTCACACAACCTTCTTTTATTTATCTGTTTCTTAATTTCTTCCGTACACCATAACCCTAAACAGGAACATAAATTGCAAATAATTCAAGAAATTACAAAGTACAGTGACCCAAATTTTGATTGGAGTAGTCCATAGAGAATCCCCAATCTAAACAACAGAACCAATAACAGGGTACTTAGCTTCAAATTTCTTCTCCCAATCGTTAAGAACACCCATTTCTTTCTCAGAGAGACCATCTAAAGAAGCACAAATATCTTCATCATTTTTACTCATCTTAGCCAAAGCTCTACTTGCATCTTTACCAGCAAACATACAGTAAGATCCACCAGGACCGTAGAAACTTTTCCCAGTTGTAACATCAAATATCTTTCCTTTTAATGCCACGTAAATTGGTTTGCTTGCATCCGAACCATCAAATTGTTTAAGCTGTTGTATAGTTAACTCCATGATTGAATCGATTCGATCCGTAGAAAGAGGTGCGTATTAGGATTTTGATTTTGCAGAGATGAATTTGAGAATTTGAGAAATCGGGGAAGAAATGAAAGGGTCTGGGTTATTATACAGGCCTTGATACAAGATGCGTCAATCTTGACCGTTGGATACTCATTATTTATTTATTCTGGACCATACAAACAGAGACCGGAGTCGGAGTATTTAAGATTTAAGAGACCTAAAGGTCAAATAGTCTGACTGAGGATCTCTACGAAGTCTAAAACCAAACCCTTAATCCATTTCCCAGATTTCGAAGGTTAGTTGATTTTTAACTCTGGTATTTATTTCATCTGGATTCTAATGCATAGAGACTACTTATTTACTTTATATGATGATTGAGTGCTGTAGGAAGTAGGAATCTTGATTCACATTTCTTGGTAATTTATATGTTTGATTGTGTAATCTTGAGAAACCTTGATTACAAATACATGACCCTAGACTTTTGGGTGTTTGTTTATACTTCATAACAATTGTATAATTTGATAGTTAATATGTACGGTTTCGAGTTTAACCTTTCCAAGATCAACTGCACCTTCGAAATTCATGGTTTCTACCGACGTAGATATTATATGACAAATGTTCGACAGAATGTTGGTGAGGGATCACATTGCTAGGAGACTGATTACTTGGCACATAGGCTTGGGGTGTTCAACTGGAGTTTATTTGTTATGTTGAGAACTGTTATAGAGATTGTGTGATTCTAGGGAACTTGATGTACTGATTAGGTTTTGAAATGTTATAATCGTTTTTGAAATTCCATCCGACTTCTATGTTTTAATCCTTGCAGGTAGATTGACATAAAAATGTTTATAAGGAAACCCCCACTTCCTCGGATGCTCCTAAACAACGTCTCTTGCATGAGAAATGCCCAATTAATTCTTCGCAACATCAACGCCTCAGTTCACGATGGAGGTGCGCTTGTGTTAACAGGAGCAAATGGTGCGGGGAAATCCACATTTTTACGAATGTTAGCTTGTTTCTCACGACCATCGGCTGGAGAGATCCTGTGGAATGGGCATGACATCACAAAGTCAGGAGTTTTTGAGCAATACAAACTCCAACTCAACTGGTTATCCCTCAAAGATGCTGTCAAAGAGAAGTTCACTGTTCTGGATAACGTTCAATGGTTTGAAGTCCTTGAAGGCAAGTCTGGTAAATCAAAGGCAGCTTTGGAACTCATGGGTCTAGGCCGACTTATTAATGAGAAGGCAAGGATGCTTTCCATGGGTCAAAGGAAAAGACTCCAGCTTGCTAGAGTAGTAGCACTTGACCGTCCAATTTGGTTGCTCGATGAACCGTCAGTGGCATTGGATACTGAAGGTGTGAAATTGCTTGAGCACATTATTGCTGAGCATCGAAAGAAAGGTGGGATCGTGTTCGTCGCAACTCATTTACCTATCCAGATCGATGATGCGATGATTTTGAGGTTGCCAGAGAGGTTCCCAAGAAGGAAAACCATGGTGGATTTGCTTGATTGATTATGAAGTGGTGTATTGAGAGGGTTACTTGGGGGTTTTGTTTTGTGGTATTGGGAGCGGGACCTTTTTAGTCATTGACTAATCAATTCACTCATTCCTTAACACGGCGTGCTCCCAATTTGTCACCGAGTATTAGACTCTGGAGACACACCTGGACTTGTAAAAAAACCAAGAACGGTTAAGCAAAAAGGGTCCTTACGTTGATTAACTGTTGAAATAATTATGATCATCTCATGACAAAGACCAATATTTCATCAAGAGCATCATGATGCACAATTTTCCTATCAACTGCATGCTTGATCTGTCTGTCTATTCATTTATCAGCCATTGTTCTTATAACCACAACAGAAGCTTAAGACAGAAATCAAGCAAAATACACATTTCTTTACGGGAAACATTTTTCAAATCATTAGTTGCCAAAATCATTTTTTGAGAGCATGCGACGCAATGTTCTCAAGTTGCGGAATAAAACGATGCGTATGTAAGTCAAGCACCAAGGTGAGATAATTGTATTTCTAATTGGCTTTATTCGAGTTGTATGCAGATTATGGATGGATTGCAAGACATGCAACAGAGACTAAACCAGCTTGACCGTGTTAGAGAGAACGTCGCACAAACCAATTTCTGCAACACTTTTTCTTACCCGACTTTAGATCGTAGTTATGATCATTTACCCATTCAAAGGGAAGAGTCATGGGAAAGAGAACCTATTGTAGCCAATGGTGGTAAGCGTGTGAACGTTAGAAAACTTGCACAGAAATTATACAAGTTGGAAGATGATGGAGCCTCAGAAGAGCTTGTCGATGAAATTAGTAGGACCATCCATATGGAACTTAAACGACGTCGTGATAAAGGTTGGGAAACTGACGACGATTCTTATTACGGTGAGTCTGAAAATGAAGACGAAGATGATTTTGTTGAAAAGGACCAATCTTTGGAGATATTTGATGACATTAGTGTAGTTGACTCAACTCTTGATCTTTATAATGATCAAGCACCTATTCAAAAGGTATATGAGTATGATGAAACTAGTGTTTTACAGAACTTTGCAACAAGGTTTGAGTCTAACGAAGATGAGTGTGTTGAGAATGAAACCGATATGACCAATATTGTGGAAGACCCAATTGATCTTGCAAAGGATTGTAATGATGATGTTAATGCCGAGACTTTAGTTAAGGTAGAAACGGATGAAGAATGGTCGCAAGGTTTGATAGAGGACCATGATACACAAGAGGTGAATAATTCACTTGAGTTTTTCAAGGATGAAGAGGATTCCGTGATACAAGAGATTGTGATAGGTTTGTCTAACCCTTTGCATATTGTTTCTTCTCCTTTACCTCTTATTGGTTTGAATTTATGTGCTTCGAGAATATTGTTGAATGACTTTGTTTCTCGATTTCTGCCATTAGAGATACTTGATTCTCTTACTATGCAGGTTTTGGAACAAGAAACCCTGGAAGTTTCTGAATTCTATATTATTTACCCACTTCCAAGTGTGGATAAGAATAAGTGTGGGGGAAACTTTTATCGGTTAATAGCTTCATTTCTGTTTTATATTACTAATATTTGTGTGAAGCTAGTGTTTGCGAACCAGGTGCTATGGGTGGATCCCCAACTTTTCCGATTGTTGGTGTATGGAGAATTCGTCTTGCAAGTCGAGCTGACGACTTTAAACCAAGCGCTAAGTGGGAGGCAACCCACTGGTTTTGTGTATCTATCTCTATCTTTTTATTTCTCTAGTATTTTATCTTTATTTTCTTATTTTGGATATTTGCATATCAAAACTCCAACTTTTAGAGATTTTTGAACAGTTTAGAATAAACACTAGCCTTTTTAAGTAGATGGAATTTTTTCTTGACGATGAGGTATATATTGGCTGAGTTGGGATTAGATGCCAACTAAATAGCTTGTTTAGTGTTTATCCTCTATTGTTCAGAAATAGCTATTAGTTGGAGTATCAATTTTTATTATGTATTTTATTTTCTTATTGTGTATATATATCATGTTATGAAATTCCCATCTTGAACTTTACTTTGATTGACTAAATTTTACATTGAGGACAATGTAAAGTTTAAGTGTGGGGGAGTGTTCTCATATAGAGTTTTTAGCCTTGTTAGTTTTCCCTTGTGTTTATAAGAAAAAAAAAAGTAGAAAAACTAAGAAATAAAGAAGATGATAAACTCCTAAGTCTAGAAACTTGTGCTCTACACTAATGGAAACATTATGGTTGTAGGAGTTGAGAAACCCATTAGTAGAGTCTATTCATATAAAAATAAATAAAATATAAAAACAAATAACATGATAGTTGTCACCATATCTCGGAGTCTTCACCATATCATGTTCTATTTTTATTTTTCCATATTTATCTATTGTTTCTCTAAGTGATTTGGTGGGGCACCAGCATCGAATTGTTGTCACTGCTAGGATGAAATAGAGTGATTGAGTTACTACAAAAGAAAAAAGAAAAAAGAGACGAAACCAATTTGACCAAACGGTGTACAAAAAAAAGAAAAGATTGACACTTGGATAGCAATATGTGTGTGTTCTCCCTGTCTCTGTCGCCTAAACAAGCGTGGAATGCAGGATCCATGGGAATTACCATGTAATCTGCTGACAAGAATCATGCGCTTGGATCAAAAAGATCCAATCATGTTGTCGATTTGAAAAAGAGAAAAAAAATTTTAAAAAGAAAGGAAAAAGAAGAAAAAAATATTATTATTGTGTTGAATAAAACCGATCACTGGTTCCCTTGTATATGCCAGTGAATTGATCTAGAATTAAGTTTGTCGGCCGTTGGTTCCCTTGTATATGCCAGTTGTGTTGATATTAGAATTCAAACCGGCAGCTCAATCCAATAGGATTTTTAGGTTTTTTTTGGCAGTGACCTTCAGACAGATATGGGAAACACCGTTCACCTTAGTCAACAGTCCGCCACCATCTACTTTCTATATTCATCTTCTTAATCTTTCATGTGATTGTGGTTGATTAGATTCCGAGTATTGTGGTTGTGTTCAACTTTCCGAATGAAACTATATCACTAATTTATGAATTGGATTTGAAAGTGGGTACTTCCTCCTGTAATCATCGATAGTGTGCCAATTACAAAATGTTTAATGTCATTTTTAGACTTTTCACAGGTGGCTGGAGTTTGGAAGTATAGGTTTTGTAGGTACACCTCTTGTAAACCTTCACGAGACTATAACTTGTCCATTAGGGAAACCTAGGGGTTTAAAGGCTTGTTATACGTGCTAAGTGTGACTGTAGCCTCGACGACACGGAGTTGTATGTATGTTTTGGAATTGTTTTGTTTGATTTGCTCGAGGACTAGCAAAGTCTAAGTGTGGGGGAATTTGATAAGTGTCATAATCACCTTGATATTTATCTATTGTTTATGCTTTCTCTGCGAGTTTTCTTGTAAATTATGTATCTTATGTTTGTTTTTGAGTCGATTAGGTATTTTGGAGTCATTTGAGCAAAGGGAAGTGGAACTCTCTATATCCAGGGCTTCTTCTCAATCATCTTGAAGAGAACGAAAAGACGGAGCCAACAACGAAAGAATGAGGAATTTGTATTGTCAGTTAGAAGCTATCAGGGTGGCCCTTAACTGAAGCATAGGTGCTATCCTTATCCTTATCTAAACATGGGTCGAATTGAAGAGGAACACATTTTTTTTCTTTTCATTTCTTCGTTCTGCAGCAGCTGGAGACGTTCATTGAGGTGATTTTGATGAGGAATTTGGATGGAAGATAAGGAGCTGAGTTAGCAACAGAAGAGATAGATGGGTTCTTGAGCTAAGTGTTGCAGTTGGTGTTGAAGAATGAGATGATGTTGTTCGAATCTAAAAGAGGATCTGAGGCTGTTATAATTGATGCATTAGGGTTTGATGATCCTGAGAAGAATAAATTCATGGTTCTGTTGGAGATTCATGGGTATTCTGAGATTGAGAAAGTTTAGAGGAATGGGTTCTGTTCGAATTGATGAAAGAAATCATGGTGAGGAGATACTTCTGTTAAGGGGGTTTGTGATGAAATTTAAAGTTACGTCAGAATTTGATTAAGAAATTGAGTTCAAAGACTCAACTCAAAGGAGAAGGAAATGGGTATGAATTAGTAAATGATGTTGATGCTACCATTGAAGATGTGAAGAAGAGATGAAGATGTGAGATTCAGAAATCAAAGTTAAGATCCAATCAGGGATAGAGGAGAAGTAGAAGATGTTGATGTTGTTCGAATCTGGTTTCGATTTTTGAATTGGTGATGCTCAAGGGTTGAACTCGGTTAGCAGTGGTGTTTGTATTGTGAATTTGTTGTTGCAGCAAGGAACGCAGTTGAAGCTGCAGAGATAGTGGATTGAAGATGTGCAGTTGAGATGGTAGGAATCGAAATGGAATGGTGGTGTTGTGGTTGCAGTCAAGTCAGTTTCAATTGCAAAGCAGCAGAAGTGGCTCAAGATGGTGGTGATTCTGAGTGTTTACAAACAGCTGATGGCTAGCTGCAGACGGCAATGGAAGCAGCTGAGCGCAAAGAGATGGAGTTATTGGTGCAGAGATTGGATGAAGTCAGGGAAGTAAAGGCATACAGTTGTAGTTGGTTGATGCAGATAGACAAGAATCTGGAGGAGATGCAGCTGGTTGTGTGTATGAATGGGATCTCAGGGACTTGAGGTTAATGGTTTGGTTATGAGCAAGAATTACAAGATGATAATGAGAATATGACTGGTGGAACGTCTACTTCGAAGCGGTTTCAGATGGCAATGGAGACAGTTCTGGAGCTTAAGCTTATGGAGAAGCTCCATAAAGTGCATGTAGGATCAGAATCTCACAACGATAATATTTCAGCGAAATTATCAACAACACAATACAACAGCGTCGCAGAACAATTTCAGGAAGAATAAAATAAATGACGTCAGCTAAGATCACGAGAAAGATATGATAGTCCTGCGAAAATTAGAGAGCTTGCGAAATTAACATTTGTAAGGTTGCGAGAATGTCGCAGACCATACCCGAAAATAAAGGACAGATTAGCTGTCATCCACTATGTATTTCCTTATAAATAGTCGTTCAAGTTGTAAAGAGAAGGGAAATCTTTTTGTATAAGAAACAAGTAAATAGGAGAGAGAAAATCTAGAGCAGAGATCATTCTTGATTTCTTTATATTTTCTTGTAAGAACATTCAAAGATTGATCAATAAAATTAAGAGTGTAAACCTAAAAATGAGTTGATTAATAATGAAATCATATGAGGGGTGTAGTGTAGGATTTCCTGCAACTACATAATGGCGCTAGAAACAGGGAGGTATTGAAGATTATTCTAGAAAAAAGCTGAAAATTGATATTTAGATTTGTGAAAATTTAGAGTGATTGATTAAGAATTTTCCATAATTTCTTGCAATATTGTTAACATTGAAGAAATGGCTAGAAGAAGAAATACATCCGAACAACCGACTACTGTTAGAAGAAGCAAGAGAATTGATGGAAGAGAAAGAAGTGAAATGGGAGAATCTATTAGAATGAGAAGTAATAGAGAAAATAAAATTCAACCACCAATTCAGCAAATACTAGTTCAAGGGAGGAATACAGATTATGATAGGGTGAGCATACACACTTGGCAATCAAATTCGGCAGAAGAAGTAGAAGAAGAGCAACAAAACAGAAATTATAGACAGGAAGAGAGAAATCAAGAAGCAGATGAAGGAATAATTCATGGAGATCAGGAAATTGGAGCGCTAGAAACGTTGAGACAAAGAATACATGAAGAAAGAAGATTTGAGGCAGAAGAACGTGCAAATTTAACAAGGCAAAATCACAAATTAAGGATGGAGAATATAAGACTACAGAATAGAAGATCGAGAAGTATTACAAAATCATATTCAAGATCGACTAGAAGAGAAATGAGGCGAAGCTCACCCACAATCAATGCCGGAAACAATATTCAAGAAGAAATATCAAATCCTAATGAAGAATATCGCTAAAATAGAGAAAGAGATGATGATCGTTACGTTCCACAAAATGAAACTTTTGATGATGGGCAAAATGGTAGAAATCAAGAGACCGGACAACATCAGGGACGAAATGACCAAGATGGCGAAGGAAATCGAGAGGAAGGAAGAAGAATTTTACATGAGAGAGAAATTCAAAGAAATCAACAGACAATTGAAGAAGAAATTGAAAGACATTATGCTGAACAAGCACGTTTAATCTGCGAATGTGAAAGATTGAGAGCGGAAATGGAAGAACAAGAGATTCAGGAGACAATTCGCCAGAACAATCACGACAATCGAGAAAGAAGGCGTACACAAAACCGGAATAACGGTAATCTCAATGAGGAGTATGATAGAGTAAAGTGGATGGCTGAAAGACAGCGAATTGAATTGATAAGAAATGAACAAAATCATGGAGGGGAAAATGAAAGGCATCATCATATGCGAATTCAAGATAGAGATGAGGAAGAGAATCGCAGAAGAAGACGAGATGAGGATAATGAAGAAAATGCAAAATTTCGCGAGAGAAGATAGACATGAACGCAGAAGAAGAGAGGCGAAATTAAAAGACCAATGGATCAAGATTCAGGTGTAAATAAACAAATCTTGAAAGAATTAGAAGAAATGAGAGGAATGCTAAATAATAGAGGAGAAGTAGGTAGAAGACAATTGGATGAAGCAATAGAAGAAGCTGCGAAAACTCCATTTACAAGGGAAGTACAATTAGGAGGAATACCACCGAAATGCAATTTGCCCGCATTAACCAGCATTTTTGATGGAACAACTTGTGCAATTCAACACATTAAAGCCTATGTGAGGTGCATGTTACAATGGGAAAATCATGATGCGTATTGTGCAAATATTTCGCATCCAGCTTAACAGGAGAGGCGTTAAAATGGTTTGAAGGTCTACCAAAGAACACAATAACCTCCTTCAATCATTTGCAGACTACATTCTTGGGGGCATATATAAGTAATAATTCCTCGCGACCTGGTATAGAAGATGTGTTTGGATTAAAACAAAGGATTGGCGAAAGTTTGAAACACCTGACTAAAAGATGGAGAACTATGTGTAGCGAAATGGCTGGCCGTGTAGATGAGAGATATCTTATATTATCATTTATCAATGCTATGTTTGCAACAAACCTATTGTATGTCCAAATTTTCAGAGTCAAGAATACGATCACAATGACTGAATTGCGAGAACTTCAAGAAGAATACATTGCTCTAGAGGAAAGGCAAAATGAAATGGAATCATATCCAGTTGCGAACACCAGCTCACAAACAGCGAATGCAAGCTTATTACCCAAGCTAATAAACACAGTGGCGAATACTTCGCAAGTACAACAAGAGAAGGTGACAAGTAACAATCAACAGAAACTGGTGCTATGGGAAGCCGAGATCAAGAAGAGTATGAAAGAGAAAAATTTCTACAATCGTGGAGGAAATAACAAGATTCAAAGACTCGATCAACCGCAAGAAACTTATGGAGGTCAAAGACAAAACTATAATAGAGGACAAGGAGGTCACAAGGTAGTATGGGAAGAAATCAAGATGCCACCTCTAAATGCAAGTGTGGAGAAGATATGGGAAGCTATAATCTTGATGGAAATATACCAACACCATGGAACATGGGAACGGAACCACCTCCAAACACTCAATGAGTTTTGTTCTTATCATCATTTTCATGGACATACACAAATGATTGCAGAAATGTAAAAATTATTTTGAGAATGATAGATCAAGGAAAACTAAACGACTTTCTGGTAGGGCATCCACAATCTCAACCACTGCCACCACCACCAGAACATCACAAAGTGAATACGATGAAAAAGAAAGAAACATTCTTCATAGAAGTTGGTGCAAAAGCAAAAAATCTATTCTGTCACTCTATCGTACATTCATATACAATTGAAGATTTTCATGATAATGTTTTGAGTAGAGTGTTCGCAAGAGATAATGATGGAAGAGAAATTATGAATATTGCGAAAATCTCGCCACTAGAGGAATGGCAGAAACAGATCATTTCTTTTACCGCAGAAGAAATTCCCGAAGGAGAAGAGGTGCATGACAATCCATTGGTAGTAAAATTAGAAATTAATCCAAAACCGAAAGAAGATGAGGATGATGAAGCTGAAGATTCATGGGCAATCAATAGAATTCTAATCGATACTGGAAGCTCTGTGAACATCTTATTTTATCATACTTATAAAACCATGGGTGGAAGAGATGATGATCTTATACCATCAACATATAAGATATATGGTTTTAATGGTACTGCTAACAAGCCTAAAGGGGAGGTTACTATGCGAATTCCATTGAAGGGAATATCTTCTGAAATCTTATTCTGTGTCGTTGATGTAGAATCACCCTACAATGCGTTAATTGGTCGACCTTGGCTACATGGGATTCTAGGTGTAGCTTCAACTTTCCACCAGTGCATCAAATTCCCTCACCCCAGTGGTGTAGGAATCATAAAGGGAGATTGGGTTGAAGGAAAGAGGTGTTACGAAACTGAGATAGAATCTTGCGAAGGAAGAGCAAACAAGAAGGAAAACTGGCGACACAAAATCAAAGATACACAAAGAAGTGAGAGGTTGATGGTGGATACAATCGAAAGGAAAGGAGAAGAGATGTTGCGAAACTAATGCTAGCTCAGAATAAAAATGATGAACATACCACTACTAAGGAAGCAGTAGCAGAAAATAATAAAGAAGCAGAGGATGACAAAGGTAATAAAAACAAGAAATGTATGAATGATTAAGTTGTTGCGATACTCTCGCAATAAGCAAAATTCTCAAAAATACATTTGATTGAATGGACAAAATTGAGATTGCGAAATTCAGATACAATATGATGATTTGCGAGACTCTCGCAGAGATAATGAATTTTACAGAAAATAATCAGAGAAAAATGACAAAAGAGAAAGAGGCGAACCTTTATGGCGTACACCCTAGTTCGCGAATACAATTTCGCAAGAGGCAAATGTAAGACCTAAAGTACGTCATATAAGGGGGTACCTGTTGCATGGCTCAGGGAAAGGCTACACCGCCACCGGAACCTGAGTCATGGAGATTTGGGGTCAATGAAGCCCATCCGGGAGAGGCACCTTGGATTCTCAGCTTAAGCATATGACTTAGGTTGGGCGACTAAGGTAATAAGGACTCTCCCAAGGAGTGCAGATCTGATCAAGGCGCCGAGGTACACGGTTGAGTCAAGAGTGCCAGAGACGTTTGAAGCGTACTTTGCCATTCTTGACAAGTCTTGGCTTATACTGCACTCGGCCTGAAGAAAACCCCACTTAGGGTGCAGTCTCGTAACCATAAGCCCTATAGGTAAAAGGGATAAGAGGCTGCGAAAACACTGGTTGTTGTTAAGACTGGATGGGAGGAGCTAACCTTGTATGGTAGAAGTACGCCTCCTTGAAGGGGAACCAGGGGGGATAAGGGCGGCACCCTCCATTAGGGAGCTGATAAGTGTCTTAAGACGCAAATGTCATGAGGCTTTTTATTCGCAAGGATATTAAGGCTTGTCATATTTGTGCAACAATCCTGAAGAGGCAATAATACAAAAAAAAGGATAAGACGAGATCAATGGGTTTTCGCATGAAAGTGCGAAGACGTCCTGCGATTTCGTCGCAAGACGGCAATGTCATGGGGCTTCATTTTCGCAAGAATATTTAGGCCTGTCATATTGTCGCAACATTCCTGAAGAGGCCATAATACAAAAGAAAAAGTTAAGGCAAGATCAATGGGTTTTTGCATGAAAGTGCAAGGACGTCCTGCGATTTTGTCGCAATGACAAGAGGTGGCATAATAAGACCTTTAATTAGGAAGGCAAAATAAGACCACACAGGAATGAGATTTTGAAAAGAAACAAAATTCACTTCGCATAAGATTGCGAAGTTATACATAATTAACCGAAGACATAAAATAATTTTTATGAAATCTCTCATTTGGATTCAAATAACAGAGGCAAGTATGGGAATGTATGAAATTAGAAAATGTTATTTGTCTCCATATGATAGATTTACTCAAAGATTCAAGAATTAATGATTATGATTAACTGTATTGCAAAGAAGAATTGTTTTAATTTGCAGGTCAAAATGAAAGAAACACAAATATACAGAAAGAAGAAATAAATGTACAAGTATTACAAAGAATCAAAGAAAGAAATAAAGACTACTTCTTAGTTAATCCTTCATTATCTTCATCAGACTTGTTCCCTTCTTCGTCTGCGTCAGAATCTTCATCACCATCAGAACTTCCATCACTATCAGATTCTTCATCGTCAGCTTCGCTATCAGAGATAATCAAACTGGGAGTATTCTGTGGGATTTCTTCCAAGAGACAAGGATAATCAGAATGTGGGATATTATGATCGTCACAAACCATTTGGATAGTTTGATTGCGAAAATGCATAGCATCATTCTTAAAATTCGCAACAGTGATCTTGATTTGATTCTTTAATCTAGAATACTTGTCGTTGCGAGAAGAAAGATTCTTTGCGAGTTCCTCCTTTTCAGCTTCGAGTTCTTCAATCTTTTCACGATATCTATTTTCAGAATCTGCGAGCAAAACAATCAATTATTAACTTGATGAGAATTCATAAGAAGCAAAAGATTAGTAAAGAAGAGCAGTTAGTAACCTTCTCTGTCAGAAATCATATCTCTAATCAAGGCTGTATGCTCAACTTGGAGACTAACATTTACACCTAAATCTTTTCTAGCATCATCTAAGATTTTCGCAGCCCAAACAAATTCATCCTCACTACTTATAAGAAGACGAGAACGAATTTGATTTTCCCTTTCGCAGAGTTCGACGTTCTTGCGGTTAGCTTCATCTCGTTCAAGTTGAACTTCAAGAAGAGCCTCTTGGAATTTCGCCAAAGCCTTGGCACCTTGATCAGAGATGCGATCCTTATCATCTATGAGATCGCTAATTTTGGTTCTTAACTCATTGGTTTTCTCTTTAGAATCAAGAAGGAGACACTTAAATCGGTTGGCTAAGCCTAAACTAGATCTATGGTCAATTTCTAAGAGGAGAAATTTAGATCTAAGCTCATTTAGAGAAAGAGATGAAATTCTATCATTTGAGAAACTATTTAAGGAATTGTTAAGACGCTCAAGAAGGGTATCATTATCCAAGGCATTAGGAAATGAACGAAGAAGGGTAGCTTCATCAGAAAGACCATAAATGTATGCAAAAAGGATCATTTAAATAAGATAAAACAACAGGATGAATAAATAAAGGGAAAAGAGAAAAGTAACATACAGTAAAGTTGATTATTATCTTGCTGAAGACTAGAGATTTTGTTCTTATACGAGGAAGAATCAATTTCTAATTGTCTATTTTTCTCGCGAAGACCTTTAACTTCAGCTTCCAATTCTTCATTCTTTTTGCGAAATTGAAGATTCTTCTTCTCAAGATTTTTGCGTCTTCTCTCTAGATCTGAGGAAACAACAAAAGAAGCTTTTCCAGCCTGCGAGAAAATATATAAAAAAAATATTAATATAGAAAGAAATTTTGAGTTATAACAACGAAGAAGTAAAAGGATAAAAGTATACCAGACTATTGAGAGAATGCAAGAAGTCGGGAGTCACTGATCTAGAAACTCCACGAAGAGAGCTATTACCATCCAGTAAAGGGACATCGCAAAGGGTAGCGAGAGCTTTGTAGAGAATCAGAAAAGAGGCCAGACATCTTAGACATAGAAGATTCAAGTGGAGAATCTTCACTTGCAGCAAGATCATCATTGTCCTCACCACCCTTGTCACTTTCGGAATTTTCGTGAGGAGGGATATTTGAAGGAGAAGAAGAACGAACTTTCCTTTTCTTTGGAGGAGGACCAGTTGATTTTTCCTTGCGAAGAGCACCTTTACCTTTATCACCAATCTTTGCAACATCTGCAGATTCTTCTACTTCAGCAATAATCTTCACACACAGATAGAAATAAAAAATGGAAGCATGGAAGCAACAGTATACTGTTTAAAATCATAAGAAAATTGAAGAAAATTTAAAATCATAAGAGTCATAAGAGAAAATTTCTTACCTCATCTGTGTATGAGCGAAGAGCTAACAGAGTACTATCTTTCCCAGTCCTGTTATAACTATCTTTCAGTTTTTGGATCTGCGGAATGTCGCAAGAGTTAGCGAACAGAATAATAAAAATCAATAAAGAAATATAAAGTGAGTTAAATTGGAAGAAACATACCTATTTCTCCTTCTCGGGCCAAGAGAAAACCCAAGGTTGATAAGCAGCGAGATTCGCAGGAAGAACATTTGACCCAGCAATGTAGGGTCCTTTTAGCATTAAAGGAAAAACACACCATTTATCATCTTTGGATTGGCGAGGAGTTGTGTTTTTACCAGAATTCCAGTCAATATCTTGCATGAGAATTTTGGCTTCATCATTGTTATCGTTCCTTTTTAATTGAATACCCAGCGAGTATTCTCTTTCTTCATGGAGATCAGTTCATAGTTCTCAAAGAAACTCACTACTGTGTATTTCTCAGCAATTATCTCTAAGTATGCGAATTTAGGATCCCTAAGTTCTTTGGAATATAGAGATCCTTTACCAGCACCACGGGTAGCGA
The DNA here is from genome assembly GCF_003573695.1 of Papaver somniferum. Classification (NCBI taxonomy): domain Eukaryota; kingdom Viridiplantae; phylum Streptophyta; class Magnoliopsida; order Ranunculales; family Papaveraceae; genus Papaver; species Papaver somniferum. The sequence goes on along the minus strand of NC_039364.1, from coordinate 93,836,489 downwards.
ATTCTAGCATCAAACGGATGCAGTCCCCACTCAGTTGGAAGATAGCTCGCGAAAATCCCGAGTGAGTGAGAATTTCATAAAATAAAGGAAGATATGGGTTATAAAGAGGAATATGGAGACCTGCGAGAATCTGACCTAGCGAAATTATGATTGATTGATCATCACAATACTGATCAGAGAAAAGTTTGACAGAAAGAATTGATTTGGCATTTTCACCAGGAATGATGGAGAGTGTGAAACCTTTATCAGCAAGATCTTTCTGGACATCTTTTAAAATCTTCTCATGTCTATGACCACTTGGAGCCATATTTGAATATAGAGTATGGGAATGAATAAAAAGTAAGAGGATTGAAGGGGGAAAAAATTACAGTAGCAGAACTTGCAGAAGAATAACAGAGTTGCAGAGATGAAAAAATAAAAATAGAAGAGAAAGTAAAAAGAAAAGTGGAAAGAAGAGTAAGAAGAGTATATAAAGGAGATTTTTTTACTCGAAGAAATAAATACCATTAAGACGAAAAGACGTGAGCGGTTGAAAAGCAGCGGTTACAGAAGACGTGTCAAGAAACAAATGGAAGAAATAATACGTGTGATAAATGCAGAATATGAAAAGATGAACAGCTGCAGCATTTCTCACATCATTCTCTACTTTGCAGAGAATATATGAGAAGAGGCAAGATGTAGGATCAGAATCTCGCAACGATAATATTTCAGCGAAATTATCAACAACACAATACAACAGCGTCGCAGAACAATTTCAGGAAGAATAAAATAAATGACGTCAGCTAAGATCACGAGAAAGATATGATAGTACTGCGAAAATTAGAGAGCTTGCGAAATTAACATTTGTAAGGTTGCGAGAATGTCGCAGACCATACCCGAAAATAAAGGACAGATTAGCTGTCATCCACTATGTATTTCCTTATAAATAGTCGTTCAAGTTGTAAAGAGAGGGGGAGATATTTTTGAATAAGAAACAAGTAAATAGGAGAGAGAAAATCTAGAGCAGAGATCATTCTTGATTTCTTTATATTTTCTTGTAAGAACATTCAAAGATTGATCAATAAAATTAAGAGTGTAAACCTAAAAATGAGTTGATTAATAATGAAATCATATGAGGGGTGTAGCGTAGGATTTCCTGCAACTACAGTGCAGTTTCTTGGTGTATGAACTGAAGTGCAGGATGTGTTACAATGGTTGTTAGTTGAAGCAGCAGCAGGGAATGAGCTGGTTAAAATTGTCGTGGCCTGGAGGTGGAATGAATGATAGAATGCACTGTCAGTTCCAGAGAACAGACTGTTGAACAAGTATATCAAGTTAATGGGCTCCGGGCCTAACTTCTTGTGGAACATTTTGAGAAGAGTTTTGAGCTGTATTTGGACTGAATCTGATCGAGAGGACAACCAGCAAGGTTGGTCGTGACCTAAACACAGGAATTGGAGAGAATATATAAAAGGGGATCTAATTCTGATATCTAATCTCCTCTTCTACTTTGTTCTAGGGTTTAGAGACATGGAAACTCTTCTCTTTCTTCTTGTTATGAACTCCTTGAGCATGAGTACTTAATTTTATTATTGGTTATGGAATAGTTGGATTTCACATAACATGATTTTGGGTTTAATGAATTAGTTTTGTCTCATAATTATCGTTCATGATTCTCTGAAAATATAGTTATATGATTGATGTATTATAACATGATTTGATTGTTTGTTTTGTCAAGTTAAAAATTGGTAGAACTTGTAATCACATTTGTTGCTAGTTTAGGGTTAATCATCGAGGGATAATCCTTTAACACAAGTAGCATAAATATGGTTATAGCTTGTAGTGATACATCGTTGTAATCATATGTGAATCGTGGCCTTTGTTAAATTGTTTGCGCAATGTATTTCAATTACAATGATTAGCCTAATTTCATGAATCTTAATGCTCCATGGGAATTGAACTTGATCAGCGCAAGGCGTTAGGTTATTCTTTTGGTAGAATTCATATTCGCATCTTTTAATGTGTTTGTTGATGACAAGAGGAAATTAGCGGGACATCCTTTCGACAAGGTATTCTAGGGATTTTGACAATGAGAAATTAAATATCAATTCTAGTTATTAAGACAAGAACATGTTTGTGAATGAAAACGAATCCTTAACCAATAACTTTACATCTTGATTTGTGTGTTTACTTTGCTTTATTTGTTTTTAATATAATTTGATTTACATAAAAATCAGAAAACCCCCTTGTTACTTTTAGGAAACCAAAACATATTGACAACCTAAGTCCTCTCTGTGGGAACGATCCTTTCTCGCCCTTGCTTCATTATATATTTTGAGTAGTAAGAAAGTGTAATTATTTTTGACGCCTACGACAGCGATCATTGGTCGGTCCCTCCTTTACTCAATAGCCTATGTTCAGTAATTCATCGATCGATTGACGAACAATTGATCGAAAATTAGGGTTTCGAACAAACGCTCACTGAATCACAATTCTGAGCAGTTCAAACACTAATAATATTATGATTGATCTGGCAATCAACATCTAAATTAATTATATAATATTCGGCTCTGCCAATATTTTAATTAATTATTATTTGGTCACACTACCAATAATACATCGAATGAGCAATACTTGCTCATCTGCTCGAATATTGATCCAACTGTCGACTATCAATATTCAGTAATTCAGTGAACGAGCAATACTCGCTCAGTTGTTCAAATATTGATCCAGTTATCAATATTCAGTAATTCATCGAGTGAGCAATACTTTCTCTAACGCTCGATTCACAGTAATTTATCGATCAATTTCTGGAGTAATATTTACTCAGACTATAGCAGACGTTCGATCCATGAATGCTCCACTGAACAAATTTATACCCATTGTCTAATCAAATCAAACGACTGACTAGTCAAATCCACGTTCGTGAGACATCAATCACGTCACATGGGGGATATCCATTAAGGTTTTGGTCTGGCGGCCTACACCACGTGTGTTCATCCACGATGAGAAATGTGAGTAAGTCGTGCAAGCAGTTGAGGGAGTTAACAAAGTAGTGGGTGGACAATTAACCAACCTTCTCATGTACGAGGAAATGGTGAAACCACGATTTCCCACTTTCCCACTCTTTCACTCGAGCAACTGTCACACTTATTGGAGATCAATGTGTTTTACATTTCCCAGCAATATAAATAAGTCTCTGAGTCCATGGTTGAAAGGAAGTACGAAAAACACACAGAAAATCCACGAGATATTGAACAGACAATTCATCGTCTAACCAAGAATCGTGTGACCAACACTCTTTCAATCACTCAAACTTATTCATCATTTGCAGAAACCCACAAAACATTCAATGATTACCATTGATCTCACACACTTCTCAGCTTCCCTCCTACAGATCAACCCTCTTCCCTCTTTGTGACCGAATTGACTCTGGAACGGCCATTAACTTGGTTTAGGACGGAGTCCTACATATTGATCTATCGAACTTAAAAGCACTCCCGTGCAGTGCATCTGTTTGAGGTTAGGCAGTTTGCTCGGTTGAGGAGTCTTCGATCGCTCGATCATCTCTTCGTTCCCTAGAAAACCAGCAAATCTTTTTCTTTCCCCATCTACACCTGGTATGTCGTGATGAATGATCAAATCCCCAGCAACCTGAATAGATCGTGTCACCTGTGCACGATCTAGCATGGTCTTTACATGACTATGACCCAACATATGCCTTGCCCATCCAGAGAAATGTGTCAGGGGCTTTCGAGAAAGCTTAAGTTCTACGTGTGAACCCAAATAGTGTTTCCCACTCAAACAGAACCTAATTTTCGCTTGAGGAGATACTAATTTGTTCTGAATAGTATTCCTGGAATTTATGAGCAGCCGAAACGAGGAACCCGAGGGAAACTTTTTGGGTCTATACAGAAACAAGAAGAATTCGTCATCAGCATTTGGGATGTTCTTGGTTTTAGGAGCTTCCTCTTTCTCCTTAGAAGTCCCATAACCATCATTTCTGGAAGAATCATCATCTCTAGAAGACGCGTCTGTAGAAACATCATCTCTGGAAGTTTCCTCTCTAGAAGCATCATTTTCAGAAGCTCTACCACGGGAATCAGTCATCTTTGCGAAGTTGCTGTGACATCCATACACGAATTTCATCAACACAATGGAATTAAAGCAATGTAATAATTATGATGCTCACACCAGCGTCTACGAAAATTGTAATCCTTAACTCTTACCTGTTTACGATTCACGAACTTAGTGATAATAACGTAAGACTTCGAAGATCTTGCTCACTCCTTCAAACCTGCGAAGACGAGCAAAATCTATCATTCAAGATTCGACACTGACTTTTCACGAAACTATAAACAATTCACATAAACTCTTCATGTGAACGTTCCATGATTTTATGCCGCAAACGCACATCATAAAATACAATTCTTTATCCCTAACAATTACTAAAAAATTGTTATTTGATTTTTTATCAGAATTTTTTTAAAAAAAAAAATTCTTTTTTACATGAGTTAATAAAAAAAAAACTTATTTTGCTCAAGCGAGCATTTGTCTATGAAACGAGGGTCTTTTCTATTTTTACAAAGGTCCATTTATACCAAATAAAAAAGTTCACAAACAAAATTTTATCATGAAGTGCAGGTCTATTTCAAAAAATATCTTAGGATTATTGTTTATTACTTTAACTACGAACGATACGTACGAACCTAAAGGTATTTGTGTGAAAAATTCATGCTTTCAAAGTAAAATTTTGATTTTTATGAAATCGCATAAACAAAACTTTATCTATTGTAACTAAATCATATTCATTCAAGTATTTATGTACTTCTTTCATATTATGGATTATTGCTAGTTTCTTAAACTAGCGAACAAACGAGCGTATATTTGCTAAAACAATTTTTCATAAAACCTACACATGCATGTATACCTATGAATTTTTGTTTTCAAACAACTCATGAAAAATACATAGCTGAACTTAAAAAAAAAAAAAAAAAAAAAAAAAAGAAAGAAAAAAGATAATCACGTACCTGGTCAACGCCGGCGACTGGTATTCCGGCGGGAAAATTATGTTCTTCTCCTACTGCTCGCGTGAAGGTGATTGATAGACACATTTTTGTGTCTAATTTGATCTCAATACTATATATTGTTGGCACTCGATTTTTTACTAATTTTGTTATTTTATGTATTTGTAGGTATTTTTTGGAAATAAACATTTTTGGAAAATTCGGCTCGAAAAGTTGATTTTGTCACCCGGAGGACAAGTGTTATTCGGACTCTCGCTTTTGGATAAGGGGTAACCTAATTACTAAGGGGCACCCCCAGGTCACCCCAAGGCAGCTGCTATTCGCACCCCAGTTCTGGTTAGGGGGGAGGACATCTTCTTCCCAAATTCAAAAACCAAAAATTGGCGGGAAAAAAATATATCAACTGGCAGATGTTTGCTGGAATTTTTGTACGTGTTCTAGGGCGATTCAACGGCTGATTTTTGGGAGGAAGTTGTGTTATGTCCTATAAAACACGTTTTGGGCTTTTGGTTCGATCAAATTTGGCCACAATTAGCTGGAAAATTCACGGAAGCAAAACAGGGAAACACGGGTTGGACACGGGATTGGAGAAGATTTGAGCGTGTTCTTCTCATGCATGAGGGCTCTAGCAACGTTGTGGGTCGTGTTTAAACACTTCTAGAGTGACCAGGATGGAAATCTATGCGTACCAGAGCAAGAATGGAAAGAAAATATTCCCAAGAATATTTTTCTTTACTGCCGAGTTAAAGAAAATTATATGGAGTAATTGAGGGAGATTAAACGAGCTGTAGGTGTATAAATATGTTCCCTGGGAGTACTAGAGAGGCCGTCGAGAGTTTGTAGAAGAGAGGAGAGCCACAGACGCAGAAATCAAGAGTTGATCAAACTCTGCTGCTGCTGCTGATGAAGAACACCAAGAACACGAAGAACGGACTCGCAGAAGCAGTCGTTTATCAACAGTGAAAGAGACTCAAAGCCGTGGGTCGTAGGTGCGGGTCTTAGGGATTCGGTAACAATAGCACCTCATCTCTGTCGTTTATATTGGACGCCTTCTGTGGGTTGCAGAATCCTGTTTTAGAACATTTACATATCTTTCTCTTCATTGTAAAACACTTTTGAGCATCAATGAAATATTTTGAGAGGTTTTTCACCATGATGAGCTAAACCCAACACTGGGACGACGGAGGAGGCTGTGTTTCATCCATGTGGTAATTTAAATTAATTCTTTATTTACTTTTTGCAACAATTTTAATTGAAATAAGATTTTAAATTAATTACTTGTGATTTCATTTGATGGAGTATGCTTAGTCCTAGGGATTTTTGATATTCCATGCTTAAGAAATACAAGTAATATTTTATAAAATCTATCTTGGCAATAAACTAGAGTTAATATTTGTTTTGTTTTGAACTATAATCGCCTAGAATTAAATTCTGAACCACTTGAAAATGAAAAATGGCCGAATCTTTAGTCCCGGTAACTCTCTACCAATTTGTCTATATTTGTATATAATTTTTATAAATATAAAAATCCTTCACCTTCACAAATCTTAGAGTTCGAACCTTTATTACTACAACCACAGAAAAATATATAATCAGTGATGAAGAGGGAGAGTGGTCGGTCAATCAAAAAATTAAAAAAAAAATTTAGGGCTTCTTCCCTTTTATATCAATTTTATTTCCAAAACCTAATAAAATATAGATTTCCTTTTTTGGGCTCGGGCCCGTAAACACTATGTTAGAGCATTGCTCGGTCGAACTCGCATGCATCGCTATCTCAAGCATGTTTGTCAATGTTAGTGATCAAAACTATAAGTCTTGATTTCTAGTCTACAATATCTAAGGTCTCGGACTAGGATAGAAAGTGTAGTTGAGCTCAAGAACTCCATGGAAATCATCATACAAGACGAAGGACTACTCAAGGAACCGGTGGATCTTCATCGACTAAAAGTATGTGGAGACTTGAACTTATCTATCACTCAAAAGTCTATTTATCTCCTATCTTGAGACAAAAGTCGTTTTGCTATATAGACTTAGATTATACACATTTGTTATTTTGAGCCGAGTTTATCTCGCCTATCTATTTCTCGAAAGATGTGTTGGCAAGCTTTCGCTTTAACCAAGTTCATCTTTACCTAGTGACGAAAGTCATGACAAGTTTCAATCACTTTGAAAATTGCTTACTTTGACGAAAAAATAGTTTGTGAATAACAACTATAGAATATCAACGTCCTCTAAGAATGTTTCAATGATTGAAATGAGAGTTTAGATTATATAACCATTGGAGAATATAAGCATTGTTGTGGAAACACATATATGTACAAGTCCTTATTCCTTGAACCGAAGTTTGCGAATTTTGTTGATCAAGAGAACCGGAATGGTGGTGTGAGCCAAGTCCGCGAACTGGCGGAAGTTCTCGACCCGAGAAATTCTGCTGGAGTTTGTGAACTCCGTCCGGGAATTTAAGTCTGCGAACCCATTCCGCGAACTTGAGTAGGTTATATCTAAAAACGATGTTTGTGAACTTATCCTTTTATAAACTAAGGAATGAAAATTGCAAACCGTGGCTATATAGTTCATGAACCGATTCGAGTGAATCAAATCGTTTTTGCTTCGATTGTGTCTTGTGTAGTTACATAAGATGTCCTTGCAATTGAACAACTCTCTAACTAGTTGAGTCACTTGAACTAGTTATGGTGAAGCAGAATATGGTTGATATGAAAGTGATCATATGGCTAACCATTGGGTTGACTATTGTTGAACCAACAAATGTACAAGTTTGGGTACGGTTACACAATCCTAGAAACGTGCATTTCATTTGTGTGTAACAAGCTAGTTTTCGATCTAACAGTTGAAAGATATTATCTTGAATCTAATCATGTTTTCATCTAACGGTGAATATTGAATGCTTTGTTACCAATCTAACATTGATTGCAAACCTTGATTTGAAAGACTATATAAGGGAGAACTCTAGCAACTGGGAAACCTAATCCCCACACCTTCTATGTGATACTAGTTGTGCTAAGCTAGAGTCGATTCTCCTTTAATCTTTGGTTTATTCTTCTTAACCAGGTTAACGACTTAAAGACTTCATTGGGATTGTGAAGCCAGACCGATACTACTTTCTTGTAGTTGTGTGATCTGATCTTGTTGTTTCAATCGTACAAGTACAATTGTAATAATTGGCTTGAGATTGATATCTCCGATAGGCAAGATATAAAAGTAATCACAAACACTTCGTCTCATCGTTTGTGATTCCAAAATATCTTTTTTCGCTGCGTTGATTAAGATTACTGTGAGGTGATTGATAATACAAGGCTGTGCTTCGGGAATATAAGTCTGGTTTATCAATTGGTTCATGTTCACCTTGATTTATCAAAAGACGGAACAAAACTCGTAGGTATATTCGTGGGAAACGGATTTATCTATTACCGTAGACTTTTCTGTATGATACATATTTGTTTATTAAAGTCTTCGACTTTGGGTCGTAGCAAATCTTAGTTGTGGGTGAGATCAGCTAAGGGAATCAAGTGCGTAGTATCCTGCTGGGATCAGAGACGTAGGAGCATAACTGTACCTTGGATCAGTGTGAGATTGATTAGGGTTCAACTACAGTCCAGACCGAAGTTAATTTGGAGTAGACTAGTGTCTTTAGCATCTTAATACAGTGTGTGTTCAATATGGACTAGGTCCCGGGGTTTTTCTTCATTTGCGGTTTCCTCGTTAAAAAAATTCTGGTGTCTGTGTTATTTCTATTCCGCATTATATTTTGTTATATAATTGAAATATCACTGGTTGTGCATTGATCAATCAATTAGAATATCCGACCTTTTGGTTGTTGATTTAAATTGATTGACACTTGGATAGTGGTCTTTGGTACCATCCAAGTTATCTCTCTTGTATTTGATAAAGACTCGTAGATTTCTGCTTGCTTGAGTAAAGATCAAATCGAGAGATTGAGATATAAACTCTTTGATATACTTTTTATCTAGATTGAGTTTGACTGTCTAGTTGATTCTCTAGAAAATATATTGGAGTTTGTCCATACAGATTGCTAGGAGAAATATTGGGTGTGGTTGTTGTACCCCCTCTTTTTCAATTGGTGTCAGAGCAGGCAAACACGTTTAAGACCTCATAAGTCTGTGTTTGTAGCGATCTGATTATGGACGAGTCTATCTCTAATAACGTACATGTTCATAAATTACCATATGATTTTCAAAGCTTGGATTCACCAGAGAGGACTGTCACATCTAGGTCAGTATCTAAACATTCTCTTAATGTAAAACCTGTTGAATTCTGGGAAACACGCCTAGAAGAACAGTTGGATGAACTTTCTAATGAAGGTGATTCAGATATTGATAGAAATGTTGATGAGGAAGTCTCTGAGTATGTGAAGGTTTTGAATTCGTTAGAGAAGAAGAAGATGACAACTTCTTACATCACTCGTCTTCTGACTCCTCTTTGTCGAGAAAACAAGAAATTGAGAAGATGTTACGTAGGTGTTTATGTTTCGAATCGATCTAATGAATCGATCCTCAAGGATTCTGAGGAAACCTACGTATGAAGTCACTTGAATGTGATAATCTCCATCAAAAGTATTTTTTGTTGGAAGAGAAATTTGCAGAATCTGAAGCAAGGATTAACTCCCAGCAAACAAGTTTTGACGACAGAGAAAGCGCTTATCTCACTCGATAAAAACGCCTTGAGGCTGATTTAACTGTTGCTCTTGATAAAATCAAGATGTTGGAAGATGACTTGAAAAAGTTCAATTCTAGTTCAAGCAAATTAACCACTATGATAGGAGCAAGTAAAAATCATCGTGATACACGAGGATTGGGCTATAAGGGACTAGATGCTCCAAGTATTAGCAAAGAGGTAAAATTTGTCTAGGCTAGTGATTCTTCTCAACAAAAGGTTTCCACTGATGGCAAAAGTGAAAAACCTTCACCGGCATTTAAGTTTCAAAAGAGCAAAGTTTATCAACCTCCAAAGTCAGCACACACAGATCGAGGTAAGAACATTCCTTATGTTTGCCACTATTGCGGAAATAAAGGTCACCTGGAAAGGAGATGTTGTTTCCGTATAAGGAATGAGAAACTTCTTGATGTTCTTGTTTGGGCATCACAAGAAGTTGTGAAACCAAGATCATATGTTGAGACTAATCCCCTTGACGTTACAGGTTGTAATTGTACAACCTTTAGGCAAAGGAATCAGTGTTGTGATAAACCTAGATTTGCCTATAAACGTCATATGAATCCTTTTCACAATCGTAATGGTTATCAAAAGGATAACTTCGTAAAGACGAAGACAAGATCCGATGCTCCCAATTGGAGAAAGACTAACTTGCAAAATAATAGTCAATCCAATTCTATTCCGAGAATTCTAGAAGAGAGTAATGGGAAGAAGGTTCTGATTGTTCCTAAACGCACTCAGAAGTGGATACTAAAGATAGTCAATGATGTTTTGAGTGTGGAAAGGAATGATCTCCCAGAAAATTCCATGACTATGGAGGAGGCATATCCATGATGTTGGAACTTAACAAGTTCTTTGGAAAGATGGATTTGGATGTGAAAGGTTCTAAAAGCGATCTTTTTCATGATAATCCAAAGGTCACTTGTGGTAAGCAAGACATTGTTCACCCCAACACAACTGATTGTGTTGTTAGTGCATCCTCACCAAGGAATGCCCCGCCTTGTATACGGTGAGGGAAGCACGAAAATTGGGGCGCTTAGTTTATGTTTGGTAAGGTTGTAGAATTCGACTGGATTCTTCTAAAAAGGTATGTCTATAAACTTGAGCAAGATTTGTGCTTTTATTTGCTTAGAGAACTTATAATAAGTCACGTACCTTTCTTATCTTTATTTTCTACCTAACTTGATCTGTGTTTAAGGTTCTTAAATGTTTAGGTTTGAAAATAATAGTTCGGGATGTTTCGACTTCATGGTACACATACCAAGTATGCATACCATCATTTAAAATAAAAATCCAGGGGTTTAAGTTCGCATACCCAGTTTGCAAACTGCTCCAAGTCATGAAAATTCGTTCGCAAACCCGTATGCTTACTTGCCTGTAGACGTCGATATTCGGTAAACTTGTTTTGACCGTAATTTCTTCGTCCGAACTCGGAACGACCTAGTTATTTTTGCATTCTCTTCCTCTTTGATTTCTCTTCAAAATGGAGATGAGAATTTCTGAATTTGGATGAGTTAAGATTGGTATTTGTCCTGTCTCTTGTTTTTGAGTGTTTTGCTCCGTTTCGTTGCACTTGTTCCACTTCTCTTGGACTCGGTCACTTGTATTCTTAGAGTACTGCTCTTCTAAGCTCATCGTAGCTTTTACAAGAATGTTGTTGGTGAATCACAAAGAAGGAAGTTCAAGAACGGGCAGTAGTATGCATTACTATGGGATTCTTGAATGTTCACAATCATCTTATGTGAACTGTAGTGCATGGTCGTTAATGACTTTGTATGTTCTTCTTTGTTAAGAAAATCTTTTTATACGCCTTTGGTAGCTATTCTTGCTGTAAATCCAGGCGAAAAAGATTGATTTTACCATCTAAGGACAAATCATCTTATATGTGCATTACGAGTTTGTCCTGATGCCTAGGAAACTTCTTATGAGAATTTATTCTTTTTTTGAGAAGGATTACTAGAGTTTGGATCAGCCATTATTGTGATTACACATAGCTATGTCCAACGTCTTCATCTTCATGTTTTTAGATTTATTGGTTTAAATTCAAAAATTGTTTGGAAGATGATTTTTGCAGTATTTATCTTTATGGTTTTATATATTGCAATTTGCTATGGGATATGTGTTTGCGTCCGTGAACCGTGATTGTCCCACACCTTGTCGAAAGTTAAGTCCTTTATATGTCGATATGCATGTGTTGATAAAAGAAGGAATGAACTTTTGAAAAATACAAAAGTTAAGCCTATTATGTCAATTATTGATGGAAGATAGGTTAAAATCTTTTGTTTACAAGGATTATGTCTATTGTATGTCATTGTGCAAATGGTGATGGAAAATAGAATGAGTCCTTGCTTATTCCACGGTATAAGGTCGATCTCCGATCCACAATTTTTGTGTATATACTGTGTTGTTACATGAGGTGTTTTAATTTGAGCTCTATCGACTGAGTTATTGTTTTTGCCTAGTTGTTGCTCCGAGAGGTACTTTATGTCGAGCATATTCAACTAAATTAATCATCTTGTTTGGTTATTTAGTTGTTGCTCCGTAAGTTTTCATATGTCGAGCATGACCAATTAAATTGATTACTTTTGTGATTAGTTTGGTTGTGTATTTCGATTAGATTAATTATGGGTTCTCTTGTGATTAATCTAATTGTATATTTTTGAGTCTCCATAAGTTCACTTATGTTGAGCATTTTCGATTAAGTTAATCATGGGTTGTCTTGTGGTTAATTTAACTGAGTATTTTGGATTCAAATTCATACTTGTATGTGATTTGTTATGTCCAAAGAAATCCTTCTTTTCTTTCGAAATTAAGATCGCTCTTGTTGTTCTTTCGGGAATGACATATTATGGGGGAGAGTTTTAATTGAACTTGTGCTTAATTGCCAAATCTTTGTGGGGAGTGCGGCTGTGAAATATTATAGGGGTTATATTGTATCTTTGTAAACTCCTTGATGAATGCATTTAGCTTCGGCTTTATAATTTCATCTAAATAAGATGATATGTGTTTCTTTCTTTTGGTCATGAAATGTCTCTTTCGGAAATTTCATTAGGATCTCGTTCTTGTACCTTTGCCAATTTTATTGACAAAAAGGGGGAGAATTAATATGTAGTTCACACTACAAATACATATGGTTTTCGGATCATTATGTAAGGGGTAGTGGTTTCCATGTGAGATGGAGTATTGACTAAGGGGAAGTGATATAAATCACCATAGTATTGTTGTTGAAGTTGTGATACAATTGAACTTTGACGCTGTGTAATGATACTATAACACTGTATAACAATGATTGGAACTCTTGTTTTCTCGTTGTTATAGCTACGGATTTTCAACAACGATGATGCTGAACTTACAACCTTTGGGATCATTGGAGTACTTGGAAGTGACGAAGATTTCGAGTAATGTTGAAGATTAGACATGTGGAATAGGAGCTACAAAAGTTAATTTATTTATTTTTTGTATTCCATTTGTATTGACAGTTTTGTCACTAAAATTGACAAAGGGGGAGATTGTTAGAGCATTGCTCGGTCGAAATCGCATGCGTTGCTATCTCAATCATGTTTGTAAATGTTAGTGATCAAAACTATAAGTCTTGATTTCTAGTCTACTATAGCTAAGGTCTCGGACTAGGATAGAAAGTGTAGTTGAGCTCAAGAACTCCATGGAAATCATCATACAAGACGAAGGACTACTCAAGGAACCGGTGGATCTTCGTCGACTAAAAGGTATGTGGAGACTTGAACTTATCTATCGATCAAAAGTTTATTTATCTCCTATCTTGAGACAAAAGTCGTTTTGCTATATAGACTTAGATTATACACATTTGCTATTTCGAGCCGAGTTTATCTCGCCTATCTATTTCTCGAAATATGTGTTGGTAAGCTTTCACTTTAGCCAAGTTCATCTTTACGTAGTGACGAAAGTCATGACAACTTTCAATCACTTTGAAAATTGCTTACTTTGACGAAAAATAGTTTGTGAATAACAACTATAGAATATCAACGTCCTCTAAGAATGTTTCAATGATTGAAATGAGAGTTTAGATTATATAACCATTGGAGGATATAAGCATTGTTATGGAAACACATATATGTACAAGTCCTTATTCCTTGAACCGAAGTTTGCGAATTTTGTTGATCAAGAGAACCGGAATGGTGGCGTGAGCCAAGTCCGCGAACTGGCAGAAGTTCTCGACCCGGGAAATTCTGCTGGAGTTTGTGAACTCCGTCCGGGAACTTAAGTCCGCAAACCCAGTCCGCGAACTTGAGTATGTTATATCTAAAAACGTTGTTTGTGAACTTATTCTTATATAAACTAAGGAATACAAATTGCAAACCGTGGCTATATAGTTCATGAACCGATTCGACTGAGTCAAATCGTTTTTGCTTCGATTGTGTCTTGTGTAGTTACATAAGATTTCCTTGCAATTGAACAACTCTCTAACTAGTTCATTTGAGTCACTTGAACTAGTTATGGTGAAGAAGAATATGGTTGATATGAAAGTGATCATATGGCTAACCATTTGGTTGACTATTGTTGAACCAAAAAATGTACAAGTTTGGGTACGGTTACACAAGCCTAGAAACGTGCATTTCATTTGTGTGTAACAAGCTAGTTTTTGATCTAACGGTTGAAAGATATTAGCTTGAATCTAATCAGGTTTTTATCTAGCGATGAATATTGAATACTTTGTTGCCAAGCTAACATTGATTGCAAACCCTGATTTGAAAGACTATATAAGGGAGAACTCTAGCAACTGGGAAACCTAATCCCCACACCTTCTGTGTGATACTAGTTGTGTTAAGCTAGAGTTGATTTTCCTTTAATCTTTGGTTTCTTCTTTTAAACCAGGTTAACGACTTAAAGACCTCATTAGGATTGTGAAGCCAGACCGATACTACTTTCTTGTAGTTGTGTGATCTGATCTTGTTATTTCTATCGTACGAGTACAATTGTAATAATTGGCTTGAGATTGATATCTCCGATAGTCAAGATATAAAAGTAATCACAAACACTTCGTCTCATCGTTTGTGATTCTGCAATATCTTTTTTCGCTGCGTTGATTAAGATTATTGTGAGGTGATTGATAATACTAGGTTGCTCTTCGGGAATATAAGTCCAGTTTATTAATTGGTTCATGTTCACCTTGATTTATCAAAAGACGGAACAAAACTCGTAGGTATATTCGTGGGAGACGGATTTATCTACTACCGTAGACTTTTCTGTATGATACAGATTTGTTTATTAAAGTCTTCGACTTTGGGTCGTAGCAACTCTTAGTTGTGGGTGAGATCAGCTAAGGGAATCAAGTGTGTAGTACCCTGCTGGGATCAGAGACATAGGAGCATAACTGTACCTTGGATCAGTGTGAGATTGATTGGGGTTCAACTACAGTCCAGGCCGAAGTTTATTCTAAGTAGGCTAGTGTCTGTAGCGGCTTAATACAGTGTGTGTTCAATCTGGACTAGGTCCCGGGGTTTTTCTGCATTTGCGATTTCCTCGTTAACAAAATTGTGGTGTCTGTGTTATTTCTATTCCGCATTATGTTTTCTTATATAATTGAAATATCACAGGTTGTGCGTTGATCAATCAATTAGAATATCCGACCTTTTGGTTATTGATTTAAATTGATTGATACTTGGATATTGGTCTTTGGTACTATCCAAGTTATCTCTCTTGTATTTGATAAAGACTCACAGATTTCTGTTTGCTTGAGTAAAGATCAAATCGAGAGATTGAGATATAAACTCTTTGATATACTTTTTATCTAGATTGAGTCTGACTGTGTAGTTAATTCTCTAGAAAGTATATTGGAGTTTGTCCATACAGATTGCTAAGCGATATATTGGGTGTGGTTGTTGTACCCCGCTTTTTCACACTAAACCGACCAAAATTGGACTTTTGACCGGCCAAATCAGCTATGCCTCATCTCTCCATGCTCACGGGATGACGCTCTATCATACTGTCAGGGTCCTTACCTGAGCATTTCCTCGTACATGACACCATTGGAGTAAATCGAGGATTCTGAAAATACCTTTGTGCGACCGAGTTCAACTACTTATCTCGTCGACTGGAAAATCACCATCTAATGCTTACTGCGGAACATGACTGTCCCTCACTAAGCAGAGGACTTAATGTTGTTGGTGGATTTTCGACAAAGGTCAAAATCGTAAAATCATGATACTGCATGTTTCTGACCCGGCTTCAGGAACGCATGTGACGATTCATGATCTACGATCTGTGAACCGTTTCACGATCTCTGATCGAGTTCCTCTCAGAGCCATGATGAATATGATTCTCGAAAGGCCTCCCACTAGCTGAACGTTCGATGATGCACATTTCATCATGAGCCTCTATGTAAAATAACATGATTGGGCGGTCCTCCTACATAATTATTTTTTGAGAGGGCTTAACGCCTTCAGGACGTCGGCGACAGTCGTTGTTCCCTGACTACATAGAGAGACCCTCCTCTACATAGAAGAATGATTGGGCGGTCCTCCTGCATAATTGTTTGTTGAGTGGGAAAAAACGCCTTCTGGACGTCGGCGACACTCACTGTTCCCTGACTATATATAGAGACCGTGTATAGATTCAGGCGGCTATCCTACATAATTTTTTGTTCAGGGGGATAAACGCCTTCGGGACGTTAACACGCTGCACGATTGTTCCCTGACTATGCACCTTTCAGAACGAGTATGATGCTTCAACTATCTCATATCTCGGTTCTACAATAGATTAATTCTACCGTGACATTCACCACTGAATTCCTAGAAAATAATTTATTTTATCTCATTATTCCGATTTCATGATCGAATCCACGGCTGATCTCATGGAATGGTAATAGATAATCTTATTACTCTGATTCTATGGTCGAATCCACGATCCCATGGAATGGAAATACTTATTTTATTATTCTGAATCCATGGTCGCATCCACGTATGATCCTATGGATTGATAATAAATAATTACTCACCTTTATTACTCAGTTTCATGAACCATTCTCCATTGAATTTCATAAATTAGTAATAAGTACACAATAACCGGGCATCTGGACTATCACCGAGTAAGCCTCAATGAAATGGTGCAAGTGTACTCAACAATGATGCACGAAAGAGCACCGAAATGCACGAACGAGCATTCGACAATATGGACAGATGAGGAATCCTACACAAAACAGGAGAGAGAAAATAATAATAAAAAATTAGGAAAGAGGCGCCTAGGGACCGGGCCTACCGACCGTCCATGCCGCCGTGGCCGGTCCCCCACGCCTCTTCCTTTTATTTTTCTTATTTTCATGAACTTATGAAAACTTCTTCATTCAAGCAACTTTCCTTGTTTAAGCAAAACTCACGGTTTCTCCATATTTTCACGGTTTCATGAAAAATAATAAAATAGGGAAAGGTGTCATGGGACCGGGATACCTAGCCGTCCGGCCATGCCATAGCCGTGGCCGGTCCCACACGTTTCAAACCCTTATTTTCATAATCATTATTTCCCTCATCTCATGAAACTCCTCCGTTTGAGCAAAAATCATGGTTTCTTCATATTTTCTCAAATATTGCTCAAACCATGAAAAAGCCAAAAACTCAAATGATCACATGACCGACTAGGTTACTCACGCCAAATACTAAAATATTATTATTTTAATATTCTCCAAATTTTGATCAAACAAGCAAAGTCCTACTTGCTCATTCGAGCAAAATCAAGAATTTCAGTCAAAGATCGAACTCTTCTGAAAATCCGAGATATTGCTCAAACGCACACCGGAAAATACCGAAACTCTCAGGACTGAGACACGAACATTATGGTGACCCGGCCATGCTCCTTGACCGACCAAGGCCGTCCCTAAGGCTTGCAAGGAGCCGGTCCCACGTATTCTTATAATTTTGACCTAATTTTCTCAACTACTCTTATTGGGTCCAAACTCTTTCCAACAACTTGGAATTTTCTCAAACGACCGTCAGCTGGTCCCACGACCACCAAGGGATCCTTGGTCGGTCCATCACTTCTCCATAATTAGGTTTTATCACCTAACGCTCACACGGGCACTATTTTAATAAATGATGAAACCGGCATTTTATCATCATTCTTTCACCAACCGGTCAACTAAGGACCCTGGTGCACGCTCACTAGAGCACTTGGGCACCACATGGTCGTCCATCATACCATTTGTTCGTTCCCTCCCTCACTCATGACCTATTTCTAACAATTCATCAATTGACGAACAATTGATCAAAATTAGGGTTTTGAACAAACGCTCCACAAATTATCATTCTGAGTAAGTTCAAACACTAATAAATTTATGTTGATCCAGCAATGAACATCTGGATTAATTAATATTTGGTAGTCTGCCAATATTTTAATTAATATTTTATTGGATCATGTCACCAATAAATAATTCGTCGAATTGATCAATTCTTGCTCAGTTGCTCGAATATTGATCCAACTATCAAATATTCAGTAATTTATCAGTAATTCGTCGAATTGAGCAATACTTACTCAGTTGCTCGAATATCGATCCAACTATCAATATTCAGTAATTTATTCAGTAATTCGTCGAATTGAGCAATACTTGCTCAGTTGCTCGAATATTGATCCAACTATCAATATTCAGTAATTCATCGAATTGATGTTCAATTGCTCGAATTTTACGATATTTGCTCAGACGAACAAAATCTAAGAACTGTACGTCTAACATGTTCAATCCAAGAATCATTGAGCATTCAATCACTCATGCTCGATTCAACAAAACTTAGACTCATTGTCTAATAGTCAACCACTGACTAATCAGATACACGTCTGCTTTGCAGACCCCACGTTCGTGAGACATCAATCACGTCACATGGGGGGATATTACTTAGGGTTTTGGTCTGGCTTCCTACGGCACGCGTGTTCATCCACGATGAGAAATGTGAGTAATTTGTGCAAGCGGTTGAAGGAGTTAGCAAAGTAGTGGGTGGACGGTTAACCAATCCTCAAATCACATCGCTCGATTGCCTGGGACCAGTTTTTTCTCTACTTGGCGATTTTTTCTCCAACTTTTTTTTCACGCTTAGGTTTTGATTTTTTCTCACGTTTTTGATCATCTAAATCAGCTACGGTTGGTTTATGATGATTGAAACAACAATAGCTACAGCATCAGGGTCTAAAAATCCTATTGGTAGTCATGGTTCGTTTGCTGATATATTCAAAGGGAAGAAAACCCTAACTCTAACTTTTGTTGATCTTTCCAAGTTACCTAATCCAACTCTAAAAGAAGGAGAACCTGTGTTAGAAATCCCTTTGGAATTGTTTCAAGAAGGTTGCATCAGATTTTAACATAGTTTTATTGCTAGGTTAGACTTCACGGGTTTGAAGTTTTCTGAAGTTAAGAAACAACTTTTTGATCAATGGAAACTTCAACATATAAAATTTCTTCCAATGGCTAAAGGTTTTTGCATAGTTATGCTTTCATGTGTTGAGGATAAAGAGAAGATTCGTAATGGTCCAGCTGCTACAGTTAACAATCACTTGTTGAAGCTAATAGATTGTATCCAGGTTTCAATCCAAACAAACAACGATCTTCACATGATGTTGTTTGGGTTATGTTTCCAGATTTACCAGTTGAGCTTTGGACTGAAAAGTCTTTGCTTTCAATTGGTAAGATTCTAGGTAATCCAATTGTGGTGGATGAAAAAACATTACAACTTGATTATGGGTTTTATGCTTCAGTTTTAATTGATATTGATTTTGCTAAGCATATTCCAGAGAGAATTCATATAACCTCAGGTGGAAAAGAGTTTTGGCAATATATTGATATTCAAAAGTATTAGAGAGAACAATATTGTTGGACAAATCTCTCAATTGATTTTCAGATTCATTAACATTTCTCATTACAGGAAAGGTAAAGAGCAGGACTATTTAAACAACTAAAGACCGCCAACTGATTCAGCCGGTAGCACACATGCACACTGACCTGTACGTGTCAGTTATGACACACTTACATCACACGCTCACCATTATACACAAAACATTTCTATTCTCTGACACCCCCCCGCAAGTGCAGCGTCAATGAGGATTCAGAGACACTGAGCTTGAGTCGCAGAGTAGCAAACCTTGAAGAAGACATACCCTTAGTGAAGATATCAGCTAATTGGTCTTGAGTAGAGATGAATTGGACCTCTAAATAGCGAGCTGCAACAAGTTCTCTGACATAATGAAATGAAATCTCGATGTGATTCATTCTGTTGTGAAAGATTGGATTGGCAGTAAGATAAGTGGCACCCATATTGTCACACCAACGAACTGAAGCTCTTGGAAAGTTAAAGCTAAGTTCTGTCAGAAGAGATTGAATCCAAACAACCTCTGATGTTGCATCAGCTAATGCACGATATTCGGCTTCTGTGCTTGAACGAGATACAGTCTTCTGTTTGCGAGAGCACCAGGAAATCAAGTTAGGGCCAAGAAAGATTGCCATACCACCAGTAGAACAACGATCAGTGATGTCACCAGCCCAGTCAGCATCTGAGAAAGCTTGTATCTGAAGTGAACTGGAGCACTTGAACTGCAGGCCTTATCCAAGTGTACCTTGTAAATATCTTAGAATCCTTTTAACTGCAGTCCAGTGAGCCTCTATGGGAGATTGCATGTGCTGAAAAGCTTTATTGACATCAAAAGAAATGTCAGGTCTGGTAATGGTAGCATATTGCAGAGCACCTACAACACTTCTGTATAATACAGGATCTTCAAACAATGGGGACGGATCACTAGTGGTAGAAGGTGCAAATGGAGTGGAATATGGTTTAGCAAATGTCATCTTAGTTTTGTGTAATAAGTTGGATATATTGCTCTTGAGAAAGGTGAATACCTGCTGAATTCCTTGATGCTTGAATGCCCAAAAAGAAGTGAAGTTCTCCTAAATCTATAATGGCAAACTCTCTGCTAAGAGTACTCAGAAGTTGATCAATGGAAGAACTTGAGTTACCAGTGACAAGAATGTCATCCACATAGATGGGCACATACAAAGCTTCAGAAGCAGTAACTCTGAAAAAGAGAGATGTATCAGTCTTTGAAGCTTGAAAGTCATGCTGCATTAAAAACTGACTAAGTCTTGCAAACCAATCCCTTGGTGCTTGCTTCAGTCCATAGAGGGATTTCTTTAATTTGCAGACATGATGAGGTAGTAACTTATCTGCATAACCAGGTGGTTGAACCATAAACACCTCCTCTTGTAAATGCCCATGAAGGAAAGCATTCTTGACATCAAGTTGCCTTATCTGCCAGACTTTGTAAAGAGAAATAAATAATCATTCTAATTGTTGTTGGCTTGACAACATGGCTGAATGTATCATGATAATCAATGCCTTCAACTTGATTGTAGCCCTTTGAAACCAGTCTGGCCTTGTATCTCTCTATGGTTCCATCTGCGTTCCTTTTAATTCTGAAAATCCACTTACAACCAATGACATTATATCCTGAATCTGCTTGCACTAACTGCCAAGTACCATTTTTCAATAATGCAGTGATTTCTTCATCCATAGCTGATCTCTATTTTGGATCTTTGCAGGACTCAGTGTAACATGTAGGAACAATAATATCCTCGCAAACTGTTTGAACTTCAGATGCATACACTTTAGGTTTGAAAATACCTTGTTTACCTCTTGTGGTCATGGAATGAGCATTGACAGTTGATGAACGAACATAAGAATTAGGTACAAAAGTAGGTGAAGATGGTGTCAGATAGTGATGTGTCTACTTCATTAGTGATAGCAGTAGGTGGATCAATAGCAGTAGCAGAAGTACTTGAAGGCAAAACAGTTACAGAAGTAATAGCTGCATTAGAAGAATCTTTAGGTTGAAAAATCTTTGCATATGGAAAAACATGTTCATCAAACACTACATCTCTAGAAATAATGATCTTCCCAGTGAGAGGATTGAAACATCTATACCCCTTGTGTAGCTGGCTGTAACCCAAAAACACACACCTGACAGACCTTGGTTCTAATTTATGAGCATTAAATGGTCTGAGACATGGAAAAAAGGCACAACCAAATGTATGTAAGAAGTTGTAATCAGGTGGAGTTTGAAATAATGTTTCCAAAGGGGATAATTGATGGAGTGTAGGAGTGGGTAACCTATTGATAAGAAAGTTTGCAGTTTCAAAAGCATATGACCAAAAAGAAAGTGGTAATGAGGCATGAGATAGTAACGCTAGACCAGTTTCAACTATATGTTTATGCTTCCTCTCAGCTCTTCCATTTTGAGCATGTGCATGTGGACAAGATACCATGTAACCAATTCCACAATTGTCCAAATATGCAGATACATTCCTATATTCTCCTCCCCAATCAGATTGAACATATTTGATTTTTCTTTGAAGTTGATTTTCAACATGAGTTTTGAACTTAATAAAGGTATCTAGTACTTCTAACTTGTATGCTAAAGGATATACCCATGTAAATATGCTAAATGAATCAATAAAGGACACATAATACTTGAATCCATTAATAGAACAAAGAGGGGAAACCCATACATCTGAGTGGATTAAATCCAAGGGACCATACACAGAGTTTGATCTAGATGGAAATGGTAAAGCATGACTCTTTTCCAGTTGACAGGCTGAGCAAAGAGTTGCAGACAAATGACTATCAAGTACCTCATTGACTGAAGACAGAACATTCTTCAAAGTCTTGTAAGCTGGGTGTCCAAGTTTATTATGCCATGTGGATGATGAAGAAGAAGATGAATTAAGAGCCTGTTTAAGTTGAGCAACAGTGAATTCCAAGTGATATAAACCATCTCTAACAGGACCAGTGAGTAGAACCTTGTTGGTAATCACATCCTTCACATAGAATTTGTCATGATGAAATTCAAAGATGCAGTTATTTTCTTTTGTAAACTGGTGTACTGAAATTAGTTTTCTAGTAATCGATGGAACATGGAGAACATTTGAAAGTGTAAATGTGCAATCATCATGTTTAAGAATTTAAGTACCAATATGAGAGATATTCAAACCTGAGCCATTGCCAACTCTGACATGATCATGTCCTTGGTATTATGAGTGCATATTCAAATTTGACAGATCAGAGGTAATGTGATGTGTAGCATCTGAGTCAGGTACCCATCCAGAGCTACTAGAAGCAGAGTTATCATTGTAGACAGCAAAGGCTTCTGGCTCAGGACACCAGAAATCATCATAGTCATCACCAGGATAATAAGAAGTAGTGTAGTGTGCTTGAGCCATGTAGTTATCATTAGGATCATATTTGTATCGACATTCATTTGTTGAGTGACCTGGCTTGAAGCAAATCTGACATTCAATGTAATAATCATATTTGACAGGATTTTGTGGTGGGAAGAAGTTATTAGAATAACCACCAGATCTATTACCAGTACGGCCACCAGAACCAAATCTGCCACCTCTAAAACCACCACGAGAGCCACCAGACTTATTACCACGATAACCACCACCAAATCTGTTGAAAGTTCCTCGCTGAGAATTCCACTGAGATTGAGAATTAAATTGAGATTGAGGTGGATAACGTGAATTTCCTGAGTAATGTTGGTAGTAAGCTGAAGGTGGAGGATAATTCTGATGTTGTGAATAAAAGGTTGGTAATGAGGTATGAGGATGATGTTCTTGAGTAGAGATGTTTGCAGAAGCAGTGGTGAGATCTATTTTGGATTCGCAACA
Organism: Papaver somniferum; assembly: GCF_003573695.1. Classification (NCBI taxonomy): domain Eukaryota; kingdom Viridiplantae; phylum Streptophyta; class Magnoliopsida; order Ranunculales; family Papaveraceae; genus Papaver; species Papaver somniferum. The sequence goes on along the minus strand of NC_039364.1, from coordinate 93,813,122 downwards.
AACTCTTGCTTCTTCAGATAACAACAATCCTAAAAGGTCAGCCGAGGTAATCAGATTATCAGTCTTCAATTGTTGAGTTGTGACTGAGGTTTTGAAAGCATTATATTCAGAAGGTAATCCTTGAAGAATGTGAAATACTAGATCCTCATCAGATATAGGTTGATCAATCTGAGCTAATTGATGTGATATAGATCTTGCTTTGTTAAAATATGCTAGCATAGGATCACTACTTTTCTTCAGATGAACTAAATCAGTGTTCAATTGCATCAATCTAGACTTAGTAGTAGCATTGTAATGATGTTCAAGACGATTCCAAATTTCATGAGAATAAGTGCAATCGATTACCTGAGAGTGAATTTCTTCAACACAGGCAGAGAATAACCAGGACAGAATGGCTTGATCTTGATTTACCCAATAATCATATAGTGGATTGAAGACAAACTCATTATCTGGATCTTTATCAATAAAACCTGCTGCTGTGATGATTTCTTGGCCTGCTGGTGATGTTTTTCGATAATATTTCACTGGACAATGGAATTAACCATCAACAAATCGAAAAAGGTTATAGTTACGCAAAAGAGGAACGATCTGAGATTTCCATAGAGGATAATTTGTAGTGTTTAGTTTTGATGGTGGTTTGAAAGTTAATGAGATGTGTTTGTTAATTTCTGCCATTGATTTGATTGAAAGATGCAATTGGTTTTGAATTTAGGTTTTAAAGAATGTATCTGATACCATATTAGAGAGAACAATATCGTTGGACAAATCTCTCAATTGATTTTCAGATTCATTAACATTTCTCATTACAGGAAAGGTAAAGAGCAGGACTATTTAAACAGCTAAATACCGCCAACTGGTTCAGCCGGTAGCGCACACACACACTGACCTGTACGTGTTAGTTATGACACACTTACATCACACGCTCACCATTATACACAAAACATTTCTATTCTGTGACAAAAAGTATCCAAAGTTTTGTTCAAAATGTAATATTATTGGTCATAATGATGCTGAATGCAAGAAGAAGTCGACTAAAATTGATGGGAACAATGAGAAACAACAACAAGTAGTCGTGGGAGAGAAGACTTTTAAAGGTAGTTATGATCCTAATGCTGGAAAGAAATGGCAAATCAAATCTAAAGTTGTTTTACCAAAAGTTAGTGTGGGCATGGATGGTAATACTAATCAAATTGAATAAGATTTTGAGAAACACAAGGCTGCAATTGCCCATGCAGCTCATGCAAATCAGGAAACTACAATTTGTGCTTCAGATTCAAGTACTATTGAAGCTACTAACGATAACAGAATTGAGTCTACAGTTCAAGCTAGCAATGAGCAGTTGGAGAATGAGCTTGCTATTTCTTCAAAAGAATTCCGTGAAGCTCAATTGAGGTTGATCAGTGCAAAAACGCAATTGCAGCTAAGGAGGCTATTGCTGCACGTAAAGAAAACAAGTTCATTCAGAATATGGAAGCTAAGTCCGTGCAAAATATGGAATCCAAGTCTATCTAAATATTGGAAACCAAGGAAACTGCTGTGAGCACTGATTTGGCAAGTAAATATGTGAGCAATACAAAGTCTGTGAGCAATACAAAGTCTAACAAGGGTATGTCGGGGATTATAGCTAATGTTTTAGAAGGCAAGTCCGTGCAAAACCAAAAGTCCAAGCCTGGGACTAATTTGGAAAGCATGTCCGAGCACAAGCAAAAGGAAACTAATTCCGTGTATAAAGAAGACTCTATTTTGGTAGGAAATTCGTCCAAGTATGATGGCGAGGATTTTGGAATAACATCAAAAGAAGATTGGGCGCAAGTTAAAGGTAAGAACTCACCAACTAAATTCTCTTTTACACCTTTGACTGATGAGGTGTTTAGACCGGCTGAACTTGTATATTGAAAAAACAAATATGATTCTCTAGCATCAGAAATTGGTTTTAGAGATGATATGGAGGAAGTTCAGCAAAGTTTTGTTGAAAACTTAGTTGTGGAAGATGCTGATTTGGACGCGGCTAGTATGGCTACTGAAGTTAAAAATTCTAAGGAATGGGGTATGGTTAGTGATCACAATAAAAACAAGAATAGCAATGTTTCAAAGATTGATAATGCTACAAATTTAGTTGCGAGATCAATTGTAACTGTTGATGTTGAAAAGAAGAATGTTTTTCTTGACAGATTAGAAGCTATAAGACAACAAAGGAAGGAAAATATTCTCAATGAGGCGGAGCTTGCAGAGGTAAGCAACATTAAGAATGATGAAGTTCGGGCTAACTTCATTAGAGATCCAACCTATCGAAAGGAGTATTTTTAAGGAAACAAATGAGCTGTTGGAGAGAGTCTCAAAGAAAAAACCTCAAACTCCAATTAAGCTTGTTCCTGGTGGTAATTATGCTTCAGATGAAGCTGAATATGATGATACTTATGATGATGAGTATAATGAGTTTTAGGGTGACCCTGATGTTTTGGCAGAATTACTAGCTGGTCTCCAACCTAAGAAGAAGAATTTCAGGGTGGGAAAGGCGCGAAAACGTTATTAAGCTCTGTTTTTTCTTCTTTTGGTTAGTTATTTGTGATTAAAAGCTCTTCTTGAGCTTTTATTTAAGTTTATTTTTTCTCCCCTTTGGTTTATGGGGGTGGGGAGGCCTTGAGCCTCCCGTTTTGTAATTCTTGTAATTACATTTTTTTGTTTTAATAAACCATTTTGACCTAGCAAAAAAAAAGGACGGTTAACCAAGTTTACGCATGACATGGAACTGGTTTTACCACTTTCCCACCCTTTCACTCATGAAACCGTCATACTTATTGGGATCAATGTGTTCGTTATTCTGACAATATAAATAAGCTCTGAATCGATGACTGAAGGGACATTCCTTTTTCATGACATCAATCGTCTACACACAAGTCTCGAAAAACTTATTTACACTTATTTGCAGAAACCTTCAACACATCCACAATCCTTGATCATCATTGATCCCACAATTCTCAGCTTCCCTCCTACATATCAACCCATCTCCCTCTTTGTGACCGGATTGACTCTGGAACGGCCATTGACTTGGTTTAGGCCGGAGTCCTACAGATTGCTCTCTCAGACTCAAAGCACTCCCGTGCAGTGCATCTGTGTGAGGTTAAGCAGTTTGCTCGGTTGAGGAGTCTCGCTCGAACCGTCATCTCTTCACTTCCCTAAAAAACTAACAAATCGTTTTTCCCCATCTACAAGAAGCAAAGCCTGTCAAGCCTAATAATTGTGTTCAACCAGCAGCAATCAAAGAGAACACTTCTGCTAATGTCAAGAAACCAACAATGTTGAACAAATATAAGAAGAAGAAGAAGAAGAAGAAGAAGAAGAAGAAGAAAATTCGTCAAGCTCCAATGCAAGAGGATCTACAAAAAGGTAACATTAAAACTAGTCTTCATATGTTAAGCATTGTTATTATTTTGGTAATAAGGGACACTTGCAATGGGGATGCAAAGTTCGTAAGATGTAAGATTCACTTTTTTTTGTATCAAACGAATTGGCTAAGTTTGCTCCCCAAAACAACTCAAATCGTTATTGTCCTAAGTTTAGGCAAAAGAATTATTATAATGATAGTTCAAATTTTACTTATCGCTCGACAAGGTCACCTCATAAAACACCCAATTATAAAAGTAGAGATGACTTTATAAATGCTAAGACAAGATCTGATGTTCCAAATTGGAGAAAAGTTGTTTCGCAAGGTATTCAAAAGGACAATCATCCTAATGGTATGAGGCAGAAAGCTGCTCCTGCGAAAACGAACTCTAAATAGGTCCTGAAGTCCTCCATAGCCAAGAAGGGACAAAAAGGTAGTCACAAGAATGACTCTCAGCTGTTAAATATTGATAACAATGTTTACAAGAGTCTTTTTGAAAGACTAAAGAAAGACTTCATGTTATCTAAAGTCTCTTGTACTAGTGACGTTGTGATAATGGCACTCTTCATCACAAGTCAAATAAGAAAAACAAGAGATGGAACAAGAGAAAACAAACCAAGCAAGAGGTCAAGAATGATGATTCTGTCTTAGTCACTCGTGACGAACAAGACAAGGATCAACTCAACACAACCTAGTTGTGTTGAATTGTGCATGCTCACCTTTGTGCTCAATCTTATGAAGGGTGAGGAAGCATGTCAAACTGAGCACATGATATCTCGATTATTATATGACTAATTATCATCTTTAGGGAGATTTATTTTCTTCTATACTCATACTTTCTTTATCTATATTTGAGATTTTGATAGAAATGGTAATTTTGAGTTTATGATGTTGATATCTACTGATCATATATGTGTAGCTCTTGTTTTTACGGTTAAAACGAGCCAAAAATCACCGAATTCGGACACTGTATGCAAAAGTTATGTTGAAAAACAGTTTCGTGTATGGATTCATACCGTAACTGATCCTAGTGAGAACTATAAGAACTTTAACCGATCCTAGTGAGAACTATAACCGGTCCTAGTGATTGGTCCATACAAGGGAGTGTAAAATTGTTTTGCCCATAACTTCTTCGTACGAACTCGGAATGACCTCATTCTTTTTGCGTTGGTTTCATAATTCAATTTCCTACAAGATAGAGGTAATTACAATACTTGATTTTATATTGAATATTTATGGTGTATTGCAAAGTGATTTATGAGATGTATGTTTTCGGTTTTCATAACCTTAATATTCGATCTCATATTGTGTGAACCCTTATGGTTTGGGTGACTTTTTGATTTAGCGGGATTGAGTTATGGCCCATGTTGGTAGGCTTTATCAAAGAATCATAAGGGGTTCCGATTGAAACTCATGTGTGAAAAGTCACAATATGTTGAATCGTTTTTGGTTTAGCATAAAAGCACGTGTGTTTCGGGTTTTGAACTTTTGCATCGCATTAGTTAAAACCGATTATCAACCTTTCTCTGGTAAAGGTTGCCTTTTTATTGTTGTTATTTTGTCTTGCGAGAGGATAACAACATAACGGGGGAGAGTTCTATGTGAACTTGCGCTTAATGATATATCTTTCTGGGGTGAAGAGGATGCGTAATTTGAAGTAACAAATTTGTTAGTTAATCGTTTTCCGGTTTAAGAAAAGCCTGATTTTATTGCATATATTTTGCTTTTGCTTAACAAAATTTCGGTACAATTGATGTTTATTCCATTATTTGTGTATGGATGTGTGTGTGATTCAATTGTTTCCGGTTGAGAAAAACTATTGTTATCTAACTTTATTATTTGGTATCAATTGTTTAGGCTTAACTAAATTTTGGTGCATTTGTGGTGCTTTAATGTCTATGTTTGTTTCAATTGCTTCCGGTTAAGATAAATAATTATGCAAGTTGATTTATTTGGTTTGTATGAATTGTTTATGGCTTAACAAAAAAAATCGGGATTATTTGTTTAGTCCAATTCGATTCCGGATAAGAGAAACTAAGTTAATTCTGATCTTAGTTAGACTTATCAAAGTGGAGGATTCAGTTATTCAAGTCTAACCAAATTCCTTAACAAGAAATACTAGTTAACTAACCTAGTACTTGTCTTGTTTAAAGTGAAAGGTCTAAGTTATTATTCGAATAATTAGAACCTTATGAGAAAAATAGAGTGAATTCTGATCTTTATTTTGGTCTTATTGAACAAGCGGTTGTATTTGTAAAATCGGTTTAGCAAAAGAACTAAGGTGCTTAGTCAATTTTTAATTTGCTAAACTATTAGGGAAAATTGCTTCGGGAAATTGTTTCCTTGATAACATATCAAAATAAAATTACTTTGTAGTTTCGGTTTTGATATTGGTTATCTAAAATGGTATGTGAAACCTTCCTGCTTAACTCTTATAGGTTATGTAAGTATTTTAATATTTGTAAGATCCTTTCGTTCTGTCATTTATTTGCTCGTACCTTTGTCATTTTGTGACAAAAAATGGGAGAAATATATGTAGTAAACAAGTGATGTGATTCACTAAAGGATAATGGTGCTAAAACGTTATATCTAACGAAAGAGTAAAGCATTGACTAAGGGGGAGAAACATATCATATGTTGAATTGTAGTTATATGGCCTACAAGAGGAAATAACAAATATGTGCGGATTGAAAATCTACCTATATCACCTTTAGGGAGTATTAGCTTTGTTATTATAATGTCAACAACGGCATTTATGGATTGAATATATGCAGGTTATTGTTCTGTTGAAACTTGGAATCAAGCGTATGTATAATGAATTCTTGTAATTTGTTTATCCATATGATGCAAGAGTTTTGTCACTAAAATTGACAAAGGGGGAGATTGTTAGAGTATTGCTCGGTTGAACCCACCAAGCGTTGGTATGTCAAGTTTGGTTGTCTTATTTTTAGTGAACCAAAACTCATTTAAAGAGTCGCTTGATTATTTACTAGATTCAACTTCGTATAGGTTAGCTAGAAAGTTATTAGGATATGAGACTTACAAGTATTACTCGAAGACTTGAAGAATGCGAAGAAGTAAAGAGCTACATCGGCGACATCATCCTTCCTCTTGAGGTTAATAATATTTTAACTTGAAATGTTTCATTCCTAACGTATCTTTCAAGTCATGTTATATTGAAAACATAACTGCGAAGCTGTGAATGATTATACTCTAGTTAGACGTAGTATTAAGGAATTATAATACGAAGTATAACGCCTATCTTTTGAACTTCATATATAAGACATCGACATAGTCATATAAATGCTATTGTGATTATGTATGGGTATGGGTGAATATTTCGTCCTAGGAAACAATGTTTTACATTCGTTTAAAGGAAGTACAATTCATAAACTTGTTTTGTGAATCGAAAGGGAAATCACTAGGCTTATTGGTATTGTTATTCATTGCAAATCTTTGGATTACCAATATGTGTGTTTAGTATAACCGCTCATAACTTGTTTATGTATTTTGGTAAAACTATTCACAATGCCTTACTTATGTATCAGTATGACTTTTATTAGTGAAACCAATCTTAAGTAATCACCTGAGATGGTATGATCGATATTTGTAATTGGTGTGACCATTCCTAGTCATTGGGTAACTGATCCTAGAACTTGGAGGGACTAATCACAAGATGTGTACTTGATCCTTGTAGTAGGTTAACAAGTTTTAGTAATTAGTCTAACCGATCCTATAACTTGTGCAATCGATCACAAGTAATACCATGAGGTAGTGGTAACCGATCCTGGTACTTAGTTAGCCATTTTTTGGAAACTAGTGTAACCGATTCTAGTAGCCACTTGGAGGTAGAACCGAATTTGTGTTTGGTAGAACCGTTAAACCCATGAATGGTGATTGAATGTTTTTGATCAATCACATAGTTCTTGAAAATCAGATGAACCAATTTTAAACTCGTTTGGAAGTGTGGCAAATCGGTTCCAAGATTGTAAATATGAAAAAGGATTTACAAAGTAAAGATGTCGACATACTTTGAACATGTGCAGTAATTCTTATTTATTATTGTTCAAAGATATTCCTTAATAACTAAAGGAAAATCACGGATCGAAATAAATTGAGAATCTTTTAATTAAGGTTTTTAATTTTATATGCTTTTAATTTCCAGCAATTAAATGCATATCTTTAGAAAATAAAAATTGGTAATGTGCATTTACTAATTGGAGATTTTCTACTGAGATTTCTGTCAATATTTGGACAGAGCATTTCCAGGAATCATGATAATCGATTTTGGCTTTATTGCATATCTTTGAGAAAATTCGGTTTTGGAAATTCCTTGGTGTCCAAACTTCCTTGGTCTATAAATATTGAAGTTTGCATTTCGAGCAAACTAATCATCAGAGCCAGCAAAACTACCTAGTTGTGTTGTTACTGGTGGAGCCGTCTATTCGGAGAGGAAAGTACCCTAATTAGGCGAATCTCTTACGACCGCTCGTTTTAAAGACTTGTATTGGATTAAGAATCTCTACGAGTACCATTGGTGGGAAACTAGATAATTGCAGTTTATTATTAGTTTTCGATTGATTTGATTGACTAACGGCTGTTGAAATTTGATTGCACCTAGTTTGTTTATGCTTGAGAGTCTTCTCTTCTGATATAAGATTCACTCAAACTAGATCAAAGTGTCGACGGGGATCTTTAGACTGTTTGTAGATCTAAAGACGTCTTGTGATAATCCATCGTTAACAGACTCTGTTCTGCGTGTGGTTGATCACAAGAGATTCAAGTTGTTTGTGTGCAGGTGGTTATTGAAGATCTAAGAAGATTTGAAGGCAAAGAAGATTTCTTATTTGAGTTCATAATCTTTGGTGTGCACAAAACTTGATCGGCAGGGGATCCAACCATAATCGGTTTATCTTTTGATAGATTGGATTGATTAGTTGCGTAGATCGGCATCAACACATTTCTTTGTGATTCATAGTATTGATTGCATAGTCTAAACAATTACCTTGGTAGTTGTTAAATAAATTGATCTAAGAACCCGACAAAGGAGTTTATTGGTTAAACGGAAGAGCCTTTTTTCAAACTCATATCACGTTGTTTGAAAAGAGTTGTTACTGAACATATTTGTTATTCCTTTACTGTTTGGAATACGAACCAAAGGAATTGTTCCAAGTGCGTGACTTATTGCAAGTTGGAGGCGCAGGGATACTGAGGGAACTAGGTGAACTATAGGCTTAGTTTCTTGGTCTCAACTATACGAAGTTGGTTTAGATTTTGTATAGCGGCATAATTCTGAGAGTATTCAATTCTGGACAAGGTCCCGAGGTTTTTCTGCATTTGCGGTTTCCTCGTTAACAAAATCTTGCTGTGTCTTTTACTTTTCTATTTTCGCAAGTATAATTCATTTATTATAATTAGAAGTAAAATAAACAAACGTTAATTCCTAATTACTTGATAACAATCTTATAGTGTTTGGTTAAGTCCGAACATGTTATCAAGTAATCATACTTCGTTGTTGTATTGTCTCGATCTTGTATCCATAGTCAATCGCGCAAGTTATCTTGTTGTCGTATTGTCTCGATCTGGTATCCATAGACGTTCACACGAAGTTTGAACCGATTCGTTGTATTGTCTCCACTCAGTCCATAGACAATCACTTTCGGAGAAAGGACTTATAGGTGGCGAAGTTTTAGATTGAGGTATATTTGGGTACCCTCGTCTTTTCACAACTAAACTTGACAAACAAGCTTGAGATAGCAACGCTTGCGAGTTCGACCGAGCAGTGCTCTAACAATCTCCCCCTTTGTCAATTTTAATGACAAAACTATCAATACGTATGGATCACAAAATAAATAAACTTTGTAAATTCTCATCCAAATGCTTGATCTCCTTGGTTCTTCAACATTACTTGAAATCTTCGTCACTTCCAAGTACTCCAATGATTCTAAATGTGTTCAACTCAGCATCGTAGTTGTTGAAGATCCGTATCTATAACAATGAGAAAAAAATAGCTCGCAATCATTGTTATACAGTGTCATAGTATTATTATACAACATCAAAGTTCAATTATATCACAACTTTGACAACAATACTATGGTGATATGTATCACTCCCCCTTAGTCAATACTTCATCTCCCATGAAATCCACTCCCCCTTACATAATGATCCGTAAACCATATGTATTTGTAGTGTGAACTACACATTAATTCTCCCCCTTTTTTTTCAATATAAATTGGCAAAGGTACGAAAACTAGTGGGATCCTAATGAAATTTCCATAGAGATACTTCATGACCAAAAGAGAACCACATATAAACTTTGTTTAGATGCACTCATATAGCCGAAACTAAATGCATTCATCAAGGAGTTTATAGAGATACAAGATAACCCCTTTAATATTCCACAGCCGCACTCCCCACAAAGATTTGGAAATTAAGCACAAGTTCAAATAAGAACTCTCCCCCATAAAATGTTATCCGCAAAGGAACAACAAGAGAGACCTAACTTTCACAAGAAAAGAAGGATTTCTTTGGACATTAACAAATCACATGAAATATGAATTTGTATCCAAAATACTCAATTAAATTAACCACAAGAGAACCCATGATTAATTTAATTGGAAATGCTTAACATAAGAAAACTTACGGAGCCACACTGTCAAAAGTTCATTCAATCTTTTATCAATATTTGCATAATGACATACGAAAGACTTAACTTTTGACCACGTATGGGACAATCATAGTTCACAGACACAAACACATATCCCATAACAAGTTGCAATATATAAAACCATAAAGATTAATAGTGCAAAATCATCTTCCAAATAAACTTTAGAATTTAAATAAATAAATCTAAAAACATTGCAAGATGAAAATCGTTGGAAATAGCTATGTGTACTCACAATAATGGCTATTCCAAACCCTAGTTATCCTTCTTAAAACACAAGAATAAATTCCCATAAGAAGTTTCCTAGACAAATAAATATCAACAAGATAAGAAAACAAACAAAGACTCCTAAGCCATCAAATCCGAACATGAACTGAAATCAATTAGTTTTTTCCGGAATCCTCACGAGCCTTGATACCTTTGAGCTTGTGATTGACAGCATCCACTGCTTCTTCAGAGAAGATATCCTTATTGAGAAGATCTTTAACATGTGTTTTCATGAGAACGAGGTCAGAATTAACCTTTTTTAACTTAGTTCTTAACACATCAAGACTCTTCAGTATCAACAAGTTGCAGTTTTGCTTCCTCAAAGTATTTAAGAAAATCATGAACCACTTCAGCAGAAACCGTATCCTCATTCTCAACATCCTGATGTGTATAGGCATAGTAACCTGAGGTATTAGGATTATCATCTTCTACTAGGGTTCTTTTCTTCCTCCCTTTGGACTCGAAACCAATACCTTTATCAAGAAAACCTCTTGCAAAACTACCAATATGAGAAGGTGAAGACATTCTAACCAAAAATAACCTAGAGTATGCATACGTGACTCAATAGGTTATCTATTTAAATGGTTTCTTAGGGAATACAAATTTAGCGTTTCTAAAGACAGTTCGTGACAAGTAAGTTATGGGTACCCGTACAAAACACAGCTTGAACCCAAAAGACAAACAAAACCAGCACTGTAACATGCCTTTTCAAAAGGTAAGGCAAAACAATAATTTTTATATGTGAAGATTTCCTTTCACAAATTTTGTCTCAATAAATTGTATATCTCCACAGAGAAACAATTTAGAGCACCAGAGTAGCAGGCAACATAGTTGCAACAAAAACTTCTTCGAAATTAAGGAATAAAAAAAACGAAGAGACTCTCAAGATACAAACAATACTTAGGCAAAACAGACTGTGGAAAAATTTTTAGCTATGGACGATAAGAAAATAGCTCAACTAATCAGAAAACATATAGCCAAAAGTATACCTGACCATATCTCACTCAACCACGATTTTTGTGAGTGAGATTTCAACCTTGTGATTAATTAGCACAAGTATGAGCTCTAAGCTCATTAAATGAATGACGTTCACGATTGAGTTCCTTTTTTCCAGGAAAGAAACCATTTTGATGTGAAAAAATATCATAAAACTTGATGTCATCGAAATCCGAGACATAGTTTGAGTCCTTACCAGAAGAAGTTAATTCGGAGGATTTTGACAGCCTGTTGATAAGATCCTTGTATCCTTCAATTATCAGATTTAGGTTGTCCTACATAACTCCACAGTTGCTTCCATCTACAGGATTTTTTTCACATTTTGAATATCATTCATCACATTAGGTTGAGAAAACCTTTTCTGAAATCTCCTTGAATGGTTGTATTAATGCTACAATTGGTTCGAACCTTCGATGAGCAATTTGAACTGAAATTACTGGAAGAATTCACATGGAGAGTACTAAAACCAATAGGTTTAGGCATCCGAATGTCGGTTACACCTTTGAGAATCAAATCCAAGGTATGCTGAAGGCGACCAAGGTAATTGTCATTCAGCTTCAGTTTGCTCTTTCGTTGAACTTGACCTTTTGAATTACAAAAAAGACATACTTTCTGATCACCAGAGTGATTAGAGTGTGTAGCATTAGAAACATTATTAGGAGATTTCTTCCTTCCATGAGACGAGGTAAATCCATGATCAGTGGGAGAGCCACGCACTTCTTTATTAATAGGAAGGGTTTGCAGTTTAGCTTCTGACACTGTTTTCATATGAGAAACACGATTAAACTTAGTCATCTTTTCAGATACCACATCAGAGTCAAAAGTATTTGGTATCACAGACTCCCAAGAATGAATTTTATCTTGAATAAAGAGATTACTCAAAAGTCGTTCAATTTTACTGGCATATTCTTTGAGTTTAGCCTCGAGTGAGGTTCGTGTTGAACACCCTACATCATTTTCCTCACGAAGAACTCGCAGTTGGGAATCAGGATGTTTTATCATACCAACCATTGTATTAACCTTGTGTTTCAACCTGTTGATTTCAACTGCCCAGATTCTAAATAGTTTTAGAATCGCCGCACTCTCTCGGGCTGCTTCCTTTTCTACTTCAGAATCATATTCGTGAGTAATAAAAACAGGGTAACACATATCAATACATGTCTGTTTCGTATGAATAGAATGTTCATCTTTATGTGAGATAGACGAGTCTTTCTCTTTAAAAGATTTCATCGAAACAGAACTTTTGTTTCTGGTGATGCGATTTTCAGAGATAACACTATTGTCCATAGAGTCAGATCGCTATAAACACAAACTTATAAGGTCTTAAACGTGTTTGCATGCTCTCCAATTGAAAAAGCGGGGGTCTAACAACCACACCCAATATTTCGCTTAGAAATCTGTATGGACTAACTCCAATATACTTTCAAGAGAATCAACTAGATAGTCAGACTCAATCTTAAGAAAAGTATATCAAAGAGTTATATCTCAATTCAATCCGCAATCAAACAAATAGTAATTTGCAAGCCTGATTGAATATAAGAAATAACTTGGACGGTATCAAAAACCAATATCCAAGTGTCAATCAATTTATATCAACAACCAAAGGTTGGATTATCTAATTGATTGAGCTTACGCACAACTTGTGATATTTCAATTATATAAACAAATATAATGCGGAAAAGAAATAACACAGACACCATAAATTTTGTTAACGAGGAAATCGCAAATGCAAAAAAAACCCGGGACCTAGTCCAGATTTGAACACCACACTGTATTAAGCCGCCACAGACACTAACCTACTACAAGTTAACTTTGGACTGGAATGTAGTTGAGCCCTAACCAATATCACACTGATCAAGGTACAATTGCGTTCCTCACGCCTCTTGAACCACGCCAGATTCTGCGCACTTGATTCCCTTAGCTGATCTCACCCATAACTAAGAGTTTCTACGACCCAAAGTCGAAGAGTTGAAAAACAAATCTGTATCACACAGAAAAGTCCATTGAATAGATAAATCTGTCTCCCACAAATATACCTACGAGTTTTGTTCCGTCTTTTGATAAATCAAGGTGAACAGGAACCAATTGATAAACCGGACTTGTATTCGCGAAGAACAGCCTAGTATTATCAATCACCTGACAATAATCTTAATCGATTAACGAAACAAGATATTGTGGAATCACAAACGATGAGACGAAGATGTTTGTGACTACTTTTCAATCTTTCCTATCGGAGAATAAATTTCGAGCAAATCTTAAAGAAGATAGTACTCAATCACAATAGAAAACAGCAAGATAAGAACACGCAACTACAGAGAAAATAGTTGGGTCTGGCTTCACAATCCCAATGAAGTCTTCAAGTCATCAACCTACAGAGTTTTGGAAAACCTAAGGTTAAAGGAGAATCGACTCTAGTCGCAACTAATATCTCACAGAAGGTGTGGGGATTAGGTTTCCCAGTTCCTAGAGTTCTCCTTTATATAGTTTCCAAATCAGGGTTTGCAATCAATGTTACCTTGGTAACAAAGCATTAAATATTCACTGTTAGATGAAAACCTGATTAGATTTAAGCTAATATCTTTCAACCGTTAGATCGAACTTATCTTGTTATGCACAAATGAAATGTACCACCATTTAGATAAAGGTGACCGTACCTAAACGTGTACACTTAGTTAGTTCAACAATAATTAACCAATGGTTAGCCATATGTGCACTTTCATATCAACCTTATTCATCTTCATCACAACTAGTTCAAATGACTCAAATGAAACTAGTTAGAGAGTTGTTCAATTTTTTATATTCTGATAGAAGTATACAAGACACAATTGAAGCAAAATCGATTTTGATTCACTCGAATCATTTCATGAACATTATAGCCACGGTTTGCAAAAGATTGTATAAATGTATTAGTTCATGAACAAACCGATTTTAGTACATAACCTACTTAGTATGCAAACAGGTAGACATACCTAAGTAGCCGGACTGAGTTTGGCTACGCCAATACGCGTACGGGTACGCATACCATACTACACTTCCAAATTCCAGCAGAAATTCATGGACTTGAACTTCCGCCAGTATGCGTACGGGTATGCATACTTAGTTCCCGGACTTCCAACAACCAACCAGTACGCGTACGGGTACGCATACCATGGTTCCCGGTTTTGGACTTTACACAAATGTGAATACACACTAAGTTTATATCCAATCATGGTATGGAGGTTGTTTAGAAAGTGACAATCTGGATCTTCTTCATCTCGAGTCACTTGGTCATGCTCTTAATACTTTTTCTGTGGTTTCTACTATTGTTAAAGGTTCGCGTTCATCTAGAAGTTTTGTGAACGATGAGGACTATTTTCAGCTGTTAAAAATTAACATTCATCTTGTTCTGCAAAATAGTTGTAGATGGTGGATTTTCGACAAAGGATAGAATCGTAAAACCATAACTGCACACGCTCCTGATCCAGCAATCATATGAGTATCGAGGCTCATGTCTCTCATCGAAGCATGAAAGCTCATGCTGCAAGAATCTCTGACTGAGAATACTGTCTCTCAGAGTATATGCAGATGTGTAGTCTCTCAGCTGAGGCAGCGACATATCTCATGAATACTGAACAATTTCAGTAATTACTTCTATATAGAATCGAAAGATCGGACGACTCCTAGACAGCTTGCCTGCTAGTATAGAGCAATAACGTCTTCAGGATGTAATAATGTTTTCCCTGACTATATAATATGACGCTTCAACAAGCTCATATTACCCGACTCAGATAATTAATGTTCCTAGACAGCATGCCTGCTAGTATAGAGCCATCAACTAATTATCTCTAATCCTTAAATTCATTAACTGAATATTCGGAAATATTCTACGTTCTTCGTAATATTTCATTACTTCAATTCATGGTTATTCCCAGCATAATTCCATGGGTTAGTAATAAATATTCAACGAACGGGCATCTGAGCTGCTATCGAGTAAGCCCCGACCAAAATGATGCGAGTGTACTCAGCAATAATGCACGAACGAGCATTCCAGAACAAGAAGGAACGATGAACCTATGCGAAATAGGAAGAAAAATAATAATAATAAAAAAATATTAGCTAAGGCGCTAGGGGACTGGGCCCACCGGCCGGCCAGTCACGCCGTGGCCAGTCCCACACCCAATTCTATATTTTATCATATTTTATTATTTTTCCCTGATCTCATGAAAATCCCTTCATTTGAACAAATCTCCTTCGTTTTAAGAAAACTCCTCAGTTTCATGGTGTTTCCTTCATATCAGGGAAATAATATAAGATTGGGAAAGGTGTCCTGGGACCGTGTCTACTAGCTGACCGTCTATACCCTAGTTGTGGCCGGTCCCACACCTCATGATTCCTCAATATTTTATTATAATTTCCTTCATCTCATGAAAACTCCTTAATTTCATGATGTTTCCTTCACATCAAGGTAAAGAGATAAAATTAGGGAAAACTCACGGGACCGGGCCCAGCCGGCCGACTATGCCCTAGTGGCCGGTCCCACACGTCCTTATTTTATTATTTTTTTATATTATTTGTTTTCTTCATCTCAGGGAAACTCCTTCACTTCAAGGAAATTCCTTAGTTTCAACAAACTCCTTGATCTCATGATATTTCCCTAAAATCATGAAAATATTATAAAATTACGAAAAGTGCCATGGGACCAGGCTTATTGGCCGGCCGGCCGGCCATGCCTTGGCCATAGCCGGTCCCACACTTCATGATTCCTTATTTTATTATTATTATTTCCATCATCTCATGAAAATTCCTTAACCTCATGAAACTCCTCAGTTTCATGGTATTTCCTTCACATCAAGGAAATTACATAAAATTGGGAAAGGTGTCACGGAACCGGGCTTGCTAGCTGGCCATCCATGCCCTAGCCGTGTCCGGTCCCACACCTTGTAATCCCCTATTTTATTATTATTTTCATCATCTCATGAAAATTCCTCAGTTTCCTTTACTTTTTTTTTGTCTCTTAGAGTAGAGAGAAAAATGAGGAAAGAGAAACTCCGGCGCTCTGACTAGGGTTTTGCGTTTTTTTTTTCAAATTTTTTCTTCACCAATTTTAATCTTTGATTAATTATGGCCGAAGAACCAATCTTACTTCTTACGAATGGCAACAACAATACTCAATCTTTTGCTGAAAAGGTTAAGGCGAGGCAAAATTTGCAGTCTACAACCGTTGATATCAATAGTTTACCAACTCATACTTTGGTAGATGGAGAACCATCTTTGATTATTCCTGCGGAAAACTACCAGGAGGGATGCAAACCTTTTGAGAATAGCTTCATTGCTCGTTTAAACTTCACAGGATTAAAGTTTGTGGAGGTGAAAAAAGTTTAGTTTCTCAATGGAAGCTAAACCCTAATTTTATACGGTTCATGACGATGAGTAAAGGGTTTTTCGTTATCATTTTAAAAGATACGGAAACAATAGAGATAATCAGACACAAAAAATGGTACGTAAATCAACATGAACTCAAACTCATGGATTGGTACCCTGGTTTCGATCCGGAACGTCAGAAAACTTCCCATGCAAATGTATGGGTTCACTTTCCAGGTCTTCATGCAGAATTATGGATGGAGAAGAATTTGCTATCAATGGGAAAAGTTCTAGGAAATCCAATAGTGGTTGATCAAAGAACCCTAACCTTGGAATTTGAGAACTTTACGTCTGTCCTTGTGGATATATATTTTGCAAAGCACATACCAGATAGGATTCGTCTCACAGCTGGTGGGCGTACTTTCTGGCAAAACCTTGATATTCCGAAGCCTCCTAAATTTTGTTTGAAGTGTTGCATTATTGGGCACACTGATAAGGAATGCAGGAAGCAATCTCAACAAGAAGAGCAGTCGACCAAGGTGGATGCTTCAGCGAATGGAGAATCTTCACAAGGTTGGCAAGAAGCAAAGAATAAAAGGCAACGTAGGCGTAGGAATTCTCGAGTTCCTGCGAACTCTAATGATGCTGGAGATGCTGAGAAACCTGTAACAGTTGAGGAGAATGCTGAGGGTGTGGAGGAAACCACTCATCTTGAGGAGGAGCTAGCTTCTTCTGAAGATCAACTTCAAGCAGCGTCTTTGGATGTTGAGAAAGCTAAAAAGGCCCTTACTTCGAAAGCAGCATTAGCTAAAAAGTTGGTAGTGGGTGAAACTACAACTTCACAAGCTAAGTCAGTTAAGAGTGGTGAATTGGAAAGAACTAACCGCTCTAACAGTGATAAGAATAATGCTGGCTCTTCTTCTACTCCTGTAGCAACTTTTGGAGAAAATCTGATGCGATTGTTAATATGATATCGCCAACTCCACTATACAATGTTGTCACTGACACAATGGTGGTTATTTCGCCAAACGAATTCAACGTCCTAAGTGATGAACTGGGTTTGTCAGAGTCGGTGCAGCAAGTGACTGATCAAGCTGAGGAAAGTTCAGATGAGGAACTAACGCCGGAACAAGCTTCTTCAGGAGTTAAGGGTTCAAAGTGGAGTGAAATCCAGTATGACCACAACAAACCTAAGGTTACAAGGATGGCTAGCAGAGTACGGCTTTCTAATAATCAGCAAACTAATATTTTTTCGGAATCCAAGTCTTACTCGGAAACGGAAATTAATGAACTTGGGATCAAAGTTCGGAAATGAATCTCTCCAATCCTGGAGCGAAGGAATCCGGCCAAGAACTCAACAACTATAAATAAATCTTCAAAAACAGATTCCTAATGCGTGTGCTCTTTTGGAATGTCAATGGGGTGGCAAAGATGGAGGCTGGTATGAAGTTACGTAATTTAGTTCATGAGTATAAGCCAGTAGTACTGTATATTGCTAAGCCAAAAATTCAGTATTCGGGTAGTGTAATGCTAAGGTTAAACTTAGCTGGTTTTACTAAAAAGGCAATTCATAATTCTTCTACAAACTCTTTGGGCCATCGTTGGATTCGTTGGAGTGAAGATTTTGAAGAGCCAGTGGTGATTAATAGGTCTAAACAAGCTTTTACGGTGAAAACTGAGGGGGTCTTAATCTCTTTTGTTCATGCTAGTTAGATTCAAGTTTTTCGTAGAAGACTATGGGGTCTGCTGTCTTCAGTGGACTCTACGACTCCTTGGTTAGTTATGGGAGATTTTAGTTGTGTTCTTCGTGAAGATGAAAAGAAAGGGGGCAGAATACCACGTACTTCTTGTATTAATGATTTCAATGACTGGTTAGAAGAGAATGATCTTTTTGAGGCAGACTCTTTGGGTACTAAATTTACTTGGTCGAATGGGCAATCAGGTGTTAGAAGAATTCTTAGCAAGCTAGATCGTGTTGTTATTAATGAGGCTTGGTTATCCAAATTTTCGAATTGGCGGTGTAAAGCTCTTCCTAGAGAAGTTTCTGACCATTCAACCCTTATTGGAGTTCCTTTTAATTCTCCAAGGCCAAGGCGCGCTCCTTTCAGAATTCAGAAAATCTGGTTTACACATCCTGATTTTTTGAGAATGGTTGAGGCATCTTGGAACGCTCAGGTGTATGGTAATCCTGATTTTATTTTTCCTTTCAAATTGAAACTTTTGAAGGAAGCAATGAAATTGTGGAATCAACAGGTGTTTGGCAATGTTAATGCTTGACTCAAACAGGCGCAATTGAAGTTTGAAGTGGCGAGTAGAAATTCTGATGAGGATCCCTTTAATACTTCAAAACTGAATTTAATGAAGGATGCTTTGGTGGAGGTTCAGGATGTTCGTATGCAGCAGAATATTATGCTTAAACAGAAATCTCGAAATAAATGGATTTTGGAAGGGTCTAGTAACACTTCTTATTTCTATAGTTCTATTAATATTCGAAAAAGTGCCAATACTATTTCAGAGTTGGTGACAGATGATGGGGTAACTATTACTGAGCCGGATCAACTTAGAGATCATGTGGTGTCTTATTATGAGGCTAAATTTAATGGTGATGATATGCCAATTGGGGAGCATTTGTTTGAGTATGAGCATGAATCTATTTCTTTGGAGGAAAGCCAGATGTTGGATGCGGTCCAACTTTGAAAGAAATTCAAGTTGTTGTCTTTGATTTAGGAGCGGATAGTGCTCCGGGTCCGGATGGTTTCTCAGGATGTTTTTATAGACATTGTTGGGATTTGATTCATGAGGACCTATTTAAGACTTTTTTTTTTTTGCTGGACTAATAAAGTTATTCCTAATGGGGCTAATTTTATCCTTATTCTTTTGCTTGCAAAGGTAAGAGGAGATGATAGCTTAAAGAAATTTAGACCAATTGGTCTAAGTAATTTTATATTCACTAAAATTCTTGCTACTAGACTTGGTAAGGTCTTGGGAAATTTGGTTTCGGAAGAACAAGTTGCTTTTATGAAAGGGAGGAATATTCATGAAAACATTAGTCTAGCTTCGGAGATGGTTAATGAGATTCACATTAAGCGAAAGGACGGTAATTTGGGTCTTAAGCTTGATATTTCTCAAGCTTTTGATACGGTAAGTTGGTCCTTTGTTATGGAGGTGTTTCGGAGATATGGCTTTTCAGAAAATTGGTGTGCTTGGATCCACAATATTTTGAAGTCAGCTCGTATATCTATTCTTCTTAATGGTAGTCCGGAAGGTTTTTTCAAGATTAATAGAGGTTTGAGACAAGGGGATCCCCTCTCGCCTCTTATTTTTGTTTTGATAGAGGATGTTCTTAGTCGAAACATCACTAAACTCTTTCAAAATAAGGACATGACTCACGTGGTGAAGCGTAATGGTATTGCTCCTACTCATCTTTTCTTTGCCGATGATATTATGATTTTTTGCAAAGGAAATATGAAAAGTGTGACAAATTTGGTGAAGCTTCTTGATGATTATCAGTGTGCTTCTGGGAAGCGTGTTTGTAGAGAGAAAAGCAAGATTTATTATGGCGGCGGGTCCCTTACTAGGCGGCAATCCATTGCTGATTTTTTAGGCATGGGAATTACTTTTTTCCCGGATCGTTATTTGGGTGTTAAGGTGATGCCTGGTATGGTTAAATATGAGAATATCAGCAATGTTGTAGACAAGCTCAAGGATCAACTCTCGGTCTACAAAGGTAAGATGCTTTCCTTCCAAGATAGAGTGGTGCTAATAAAAACTGTTCTTTCTAGCTACTTAATACACAATATGGCGGTGTATAAGTGGCCAGTTAAATTTATTCATCAATGCCAACGTGTGATTCGTAATTTCCTTTGGTCGGGGGGTTCGAATCTTTCCAAGGCTTTTTTGGTGGGTTACGATAAGATATGCAGTCCGGTGAAGGAAGGGGGTCTTGGTCTCACTAGTTTGCGGACTATGAACAAGGCACTGCTAATGAAACTTTGGTGGAGTATTTTTTCCTCAAAGAAAAAATGGGATCGGTACTTGGAAACTAAATTTACTTGCAGAGATGGGCGTATAAATTTGGCTGGAGTTAAATCAACGATTCTTCCAGGCATTCGTTGGGTGCACCAGGATATGCTGAGGAGTACTAAATCGTTAATTGGTGATGGTAGGGCGACCTCTTTGTTTTATGATATTTTCTATGGAACTAAAGCTTTGGCGGAATTTTTAAACCGCACTGACCTGGATAGGAATGCTCGGGTTAGCGATATCATTGTGCAGGGTGAATGACAGCTTCAAGAGGTTCATATGCAGGTTCTCTTGGATGTTGGGGTGGTGCTGGAGGAGTTGCCTAGAATTCGCAATGGCCTGGACAAGAAGATATGGATGCCAGATTTGAAGGGGAAGTTTTCAGGCAGATCTGCAAGGGAGCTTGTTCGTACTAAGTATCCTATTTTGGAGGAGGCGAAATTTCTTTGGAGGAAGTTTGTGCATCCATCGTTAGCTGCCCAGAACTGGAAGTTTGTTCGAGGAGTGTGTGCTACCTTAGACAAGGTGCGGAGTAGATTCAAGATATCGCTGGCGTCAAAGTGTAGTGTTTGCCAAAACGCTGAGGAGTCATTAGAACATGTTTTATGGAGCTGTAGATTTGCAAAAGAGGTATGAGACTGGATTGCAGGTATCTTCAATATTACACCTCAGTATAATTTACTTATCTCTAACAAAGAAGCTGCAAAACGCAGTGGTATGGTCAGAGATTTGTGGTTGGTGGCGAACTTGGTGGTGCGCTATGAGTTGTGGTTTTCTATAAATAAGGTGTATGAAAAGAAGCCTCCTTGCTGGTCATTCTTTCAAAAAAGGGTGTTCAACTTGATCCATGAATACTCTGTGAGAATAAAGAACTTTATGTATAACATGATGGAAGATTTAAAGCTGCTGGACTTTTTTCGTGTTAGCTACAGAAAGGTGAAGATTATAGATCCTAAGGAGTGTTATTGGTCACCTCCAAATAAAAACGAACTTTTGTTATGCACTGACGGCGCTTCAAGGGGGAACCCAGGGGTTGCGGGAGCTGGAGTAGTTGCAAGAAACGCAAGGTGTGAAGTTGTGGGAGCTATGTGCATTGGACTTGGCATAGCTTCAAACTATCTGGTGGAGATTTATGGAATTCTTGTGGGTCTGGAATGGGCTTTGCAATGGGGATATAGGTAATCGTTGTCGTATGCATCAAATATAATTTCACTTTCTCACTGAACTAAATTTAAATGAAGTATGTGGTAAGAAAGAGTTCGTTCCCACAGAGAGGCTTTTGTTGTTATAAAAATTTCAGTTTCTTAATAACCAAGGGGGGAAAATTTTGTTTTAGCAAAACAATAAAAATAATTGAAAGCAATAAAATATGAAAATAATCAATAAGAGGAAGATATTGGTTACGGGATAGTATCATTCACGAACATGTATTTTCATCAATGACTAGAATTGGTATTTTAATCTCTCAATTACTAAAAGTCCTGGGATACGTTGATCGCAAGTATATCCCGCTAATTCCCTAATTTCATCACAACCACATTAAAAGATGCATAAGTGAATTCTTCCTAGAAAGCAACCTAAAGTGTAAAAGCACAATTAAGTTTAACTCCCTAAAAGCACTAAGTTCTATGGAATAAGACTAATCAAGGAAATCAAATGTGTAAAAGCACTAATTCGATTTAACCAAGGTTATGATTCATTTGTGACTAGTAGGATATATCACTACAAGCACTACCCACAATTATGCTACTAAGAATCAGGGATAAACAACTTTTTCGTATTAAAAACCCTAATATAGCTTTAGAAATGAATGCAAATTGGATTGATTCCGGACTCAACCAAACAAACAATCAAATCATAAGACAATATAAACCATGAATCATAAACAATAAAGTTGAGACAAAACTAATTCATTGAATCAAATATCATTTGTGAAATCCACTTTATCCCATAACCAATAATATGAGTTTAGTTACTCATAGCTTTTGAGTTCATCATAATCATAATCAATAATGAAATGAAAAAGACGAAAAATAAATGAAAGCAAACCCTAGTCGCCGCTCTCCTCCAAAACTCCAAG
Organism: Papaver somniferum; assembly: GCF_003573695.1. Taxonomy (NCBI): domain Eukaryota; kingdom Viridiplantae; phylum Streptophyta; class Magnoliopsida; order Ranunculales; family Papaveraceae; genus Papaver; species Papaver somniferum. The sequence continues at coordinate 93,790,367 of NC_039364.1, read as the reverse complement.
TGAAAAAATACGAGATATCTTTAAGTTGTAGAAAACTTTCTCCTTTATAGCTCCTCTTGTTCCAAAATTAGGTCCAAGTCTTCAAAGTCCATTAGATAAAAATCCACCAAGCCCATATGTGAGAAAAATCCATGTAGAAATTATCCCAAAAATATGTTTCCGGAAAACTGGGTCCACCGCCGGAAGTTGGCCGGAAAAGTATCTCAGGTGACCGGCAAAGTCCACCCGGTCACCGGTCAAGCGGGTCAGGTCGTCGAATCAACTCAGTCAAAGTGACTGAATCAATTCACTAACTCAGTCAGATCGTGAGTTAGACCCGAGTCAGCTATTCAAGTGAGCTAACTGGGCTGACTTGGTTTAGTTGCCATGGCATAAGCCATGACTACTGCTGCGCCATTATTGTGTCTTGGCTGGCATAATTTGCATCCATTCCTGTAGCTTCACAACTACAAACTTAGTTGAAGTTACCAGTTCCATTATCTCATTGTCTGCAACATCAACAACCACAATCAACTGGTGCTCATCTCTTCCATCTTAGCCAGACAAACACATACAAAGAATCAACATCAGGGCAGCAACAAACTCAGCCACTAACCCAGCAAACTGTACCATCATCTCATACATAAAGGGACCAATGCATAACTTGAGTACATCCTTGACATTGGCCACCAGACTGCATCTCCAACTACAATTTTAATCCATTCCCTGTAATGCAGACTCATCACCTCCACAATCTGTACCCATTTGAATTCCACCTTCTTCCCCCTTGCACTGTCACAGCACAGAATCCAGTTCAGGACTGGATTGTAGCTCCTTTTTTATTGTGCTAAAACACCACTTCCAACTGCAGCCGCACTGCCTCCAACAGTCCATAACTCCCCTGTAATATGCAATATCACCAAGTATTCAGCTGATCCATCTCAGGACAAATGGCACCTACAATGAAACATCTCCACTGACACTGCCAAGCTCTAACACTCATTGCTCCAGTTCTCCACCAACACACAGCAAAGCCATACCCATACAACACACAGAAACTGCACCAGACCCAGTGCTCCATTATGTTCAGTAGCAGCTGCACTGACCTGCCCTGTACCAACAACTCCAGCTGCATCTTGTCACATATCATCAAGCTTCATAATCTCCATAACCAGCTGCCTTGCATAACTCCCCAGCTGCAGCTTCTCCCAATGCCTGATTCAATCACATAACTCAGGCCACCTGCAATATATCACTTCCATAAACTGCAACAGACACAGATCAGTTCCAAATGCTCATCACTTCAGTGTCATTGAGTTGTTGCTATACCCCATTAGCTCATCATCAATTCCATTCTCAAAACCTCAAATCTCTCTACTTCTGTCACACACTTCCAGTAGCCACCACCAACACATTGACTTCATCTGTAATACACAGCTCCTCCAATTTCATTGAATCTGACCCATTCTTCTTTGCATTGCACACGACAGAAACTCAACTGCAATCCCATTCACCTCAGGTCATAACTAGCAGCAACATTTTGCGGCAGCAACATCCATTTGAGCTTCAAATCAGCTTAATCACTCAACCAACACTCCAACACTGCCATTTACAACACCAACAACACCAGTGCATTCTGCTCAGCTCAAAACTCACTGAAGTATCAGCATCACTACCATTCTTCCATGAGTTCATCACCATCACGACCATCTGCATCTTATGTTCACCTGCAATCTCATGCCCTGCACTTCAACTTCTCCACTGGCAAAAACAACCAACATCAGTTATCGATCAATCAGCAGCAGAAACCCTCTTCATAATCATCTCGGCAATTCTGTAACTAACCCATCTCTCCAATTTCTTGTTTGAATCTGCTTTTCAATTCACAGTAGCAGATCTATCTCTTAATCCTTCCCCATGAATCGATCCCATTAATTCAATCTCAGAACCGAAAGCAAAACCCCCAATTTCTTCTCTGCTTCCTCATCTCAACAGTTCCATTACAAACCCCATCACAGAATCATTTCATCTTCCATATATGATACCAACCACAGATTCGACTTTTCTCATCTCTGTGACATCAACACTATCTCCAGTTCCTTCACTGTTTCTAGATCTAACCCTTCAAGCACATACCACACCCTCGAATCTCTGAGACTTAAGTCATCTCCATCGTCAATTTCAGCTAACCCTTGATCGTCACCTCTCTCAGACAGCAGCCATCTCTGAATTTCAGGGAGATAGTAATGAATACAACCACCAATTCTCGATCTTAGGGTTTGTGTAGGAATAGAAGGTGGATATAACCACTCGAGTGAAGTGGATAAGGGGCCAACCACGGATGTATTTTCCTTGCTTCTCTAGACTAAGCTGCAATGGTTCGCTTGCCTTGGCTCCGTTCCCATAGCAGTTGCATATGATAATGGCGCTTTTGCGCTCCAAATGGACGATTTCTCCTTCTTTTGCTCCCAACGACTCCATTTCACCTAATAACTCAAAATTAAACATAAGAGATGTAATTCACAAGGATAATAGCAAAGAAAGCATAAATACTAGATATAAAATTAGGTGTTTTACAACACCTATCAAATTCCCCCACACTTAGACTTTGCTAGTCCTCGAGCAAATCAAACAAAACTTATTCTAAAGTATACATACAACTCCGTCTCGTGAGGGTTTACTAGAGATATACCCACAAAACTTACTTTTCCAACTTACTACTTCTCCGAAATGATAACATCCAACGTGCTAAGAAGACATAGAGATTCTGTACACTAGTCATAAGAAGTTAGACACATAAATGAACACAATCTCATCTTTAAAAGTTGAGAGAGAAATAACCATCCCTTATCGAAAGAAATTCGGGTTCGGAGTGATCGAAAGTCTCGACTCTGCTTCACAAGAAAGGGTTTTATGAAGTTGCTCTCAATAATAAACAACTTTTTATGGGTCACACATGTGTCCAGGTAGGAGTGGAGAGAGAATCCTGCGACACGTTGAATGATAGGAAGGAAAAAACCCTCCGAATTGTTTTGAAAACCCACATCTTTTATTCATTTTGAAAACCCTTTTTCTGACGATCTCTAAGAAAGGAAATCAACCACTTAACAAAGGTGGGAATATGCTTACTTACCTCGTTATCCGTTCGACGTGCAGTTAGCACCACTCTCACAGCATCCATAGAAACGTCTTTGGTCTTCAATCCTTGTCTTCATCTTCGTCTTCGGTCTTCAACTCTTGATGATGAAGTCTTGAACTCGTAGAATCTTGACAATGTGATTCTTTCCTCTAATTCCTTGTTGCTTGAAACTTCATTATGGATATTTCTTTTTCCATTGGCTTTATTGAATGAATACAAAACCAAAAGCGAACTAAACAAACCCAAATATGATGCAATATTTTTTTTTCATAAGATGCAAAATAAATAAAGTAAATACAAAATGAAAACAAACAAAATATTAAAACTAATGATGGACCTATTAAAATTGTCTCTTGTCTCTCCTCTTTTTTTTTGACAAGGGATCTAGCATAATGATGACCATATCCCAAGATTTTTTTTTATGACAAGAGAAAATAAAATACAAGCAAAAAAAAAAAAAAATGCAAGTGCAAAGATCATGGTGTAGGTACCTTACCGCTTGATTCTTCACAACTTGTATGTTTTAATATCATAAACTTCTTAAACTCTCATCTTGATAATCTTCACTCTTGTACATAAGTCTTCAACTTGTAAAAATTCTGCTCCTCGTCTTGTTGCTTTACTTGAATCTGAAATCTGCTCATTTATGTATTGTTGATTGTAAACCTTTAACGTCTTCAACTTTCCTTCAATTTGTGATGCTCCTCTTGTTGATGATGATAGTGTTTCTATGGACCTGTTGGTGTAGAGAGAGATAAAGTGGATGGTGCTAACTGCGAAGAAGATTACAAGTGGTATGTAAGTTAGCAATTCGATGTCACCATCATGATTGATAAAATAGCACTCAAGAGATCAAAATAGTGATTCTATTGGTGGGAGGTTGGGTAGCTCACCATTCTACCCGGAGCTAACGTACGGTGACACACACTCTAAAAGCACATATTTAGACAGGTACAAAGAAGTGAAGGTCGGTGCCTCTCATGATGTAACATGAGTAGTCTCCACTATAGGAGATCACTATTCTAATACCGAATTCAGTCTGCACCTCATTTTCCACTGGGATGGTTAAATCCAACTTTAACTCTCATAAAATTAACAAACCCGATCACGTTCTCTGTCATCTCTAAGTTCAGTCACTCTTATGAGAATCTCGATGTAATCTTAGCGACATGTATACTATGTAACTCTAAACTAACTACAAGTTGGAGTTATCCATGTACTAATTTACAAAAAAGTTGAAAAATTTACAATGCAAGCTTAACCACTCCCCACACTTAAACTTTACATTGTCCTCAATGTAAATTGAGTCATCCAAAGTAAGTCAATGTGGGAAATTCTAACATGACAAGTGACAAGAAATCAAAAAAAAAATAAAAACAAAACAAGACAAGACAAGAAATAAATAAAGTAAGACAAGAAATACTCATCCGATGGGTTTCCTCCCATTTAGCGCTTGGTTTAAAGTCGTCAGCCCGACTATCTCCTTGCTTTCTGCGCCTTAGCCAGCTTCCAACACATTATGGAAACCTGATTGAATGGTACATGGGTGTTTTATCACCCCAAAGATGTTGAAGTGTATGACTTCTTCATCAAACTCCATAGTCAAGGTGTCATTGTGGACATCAATCTTCGTTCTAGCGGTACTCAAAAATGATCTACCCAACAGTAAAGGTGTAGACGAGGATGAATTCACATCACTCATGTCTAAAACGTAGAAATCCACTGGAAATATTAGTCATTTTACTTGCACCAAAACATCCTCAACAATCCCTTTCGGGTAAATATTAGATCTATCGGCAAGTTGAATAACTATGCCGGTTTTCTTAAGAGGACCAAGGTTTAAAGCGTCATAAATAGAAGTAGGCATAACATTAACAGAAGCTCCTAAATCTAACATAGCTTTTGTAAACCTTGTTTTACCAATAGTGCATGGAATAGTGAAACTACCGGGATCTTTCAATTTAGGTGGGAGTTTCTTTTTAAGATACGCCGAAGCGTTTTCCCTCACACTCATTACCTCATTACCGGTTAGCTTGTGCTTGTGCTTGTTAGTGCACAATTCCTTTATGCACTTTGCATAGAGAGGAGATTTCCGAATTACTTCAATGAGTAGAATATTGACTTGGACCTTCTTAAAAACATCCCAAAAATCTCTATCTTGTTCCACCTTCTTATTAGCTTTAGCAAACCTGTCAGGAAAAGGTAGAGGGGGAACATAAGTAGAAACAAGAGGTTTAGGCTTATATTTATGTACCTCGGAAGTTTGGGGGAAATCAACATCCTTTTCCTCCATAACTGATTCCTTTGGGGTTTCTTCTTCACCTTAATCAGTAATTTCAGGTTGCACAAATTGTGTACCACTTCTCAACGTAATAGCATTGGCACCCTCTATTAGGTTATGAGGTTGGGAAGGGAGTTTCTCACCATTTTGTGCATGCAACTGATTAATCTCCTCGGCCATTGAGACAACTTTTGTTTGCAAGTCCTTGACCGCACTCTCCATTCTTTGCATAAAAGATTTCAGCAACTCTTCCATATTGGACCCTTGATTTTGAGGTTGTTGTTTTTTCTGTGGTTGACCAACTTGTGCTTGCAACTCTCTAATTACGTTATCCGTTTTCTGTTGATTTAAGTTCGCTAGTTGTTGATTTTGCTGTACCACGGACATTAGAGCCTCCACCAAAGTAACCATCTTTTCCAATTCTGGATTATGCCCTTGTTGTGGTTGTTGCACTTGTTGTTCGAACTCACTCGGATGGTTGTAAACATAACTTGTACTTGAAACTTTCTCGTGAGTGTTGGAGTAAATACCATATGGCTGAGTTGAAAATATAGCATTGACATGCTCTACGTTCTCATAAGCTGGGCGTGATGGTTTTACAACCACTTCTGCAATTTGTTGCATAATTGCCATCATATTGCTCATTTGTTGACGTAATTCAATAATCTCGTCAACTTGATTAACTCCCTTGGTAGGTGGTTCTGATCCACGACTTGAAAATTGTTGAGAATTTGCTGCCATACTCTCAATCAACTCTCTAGCTTGGATCACCGTCTTGTTCATAAGTGCACCACCACTTGCAGCGTCAATAAGATTCCTATCACTTGCTTGGAGACCTTCATAGAAGTATTGGATAATCATTGCGTCACTAAATTGGTGGTGAGGGCAGCTTGCTACCAATCTCTTGTACCGTTCCCAACATTCATACAACGATTCCCCCATACTTTGTTTCATCCCACAAATCTCCTTGCGAATTTGAGTCGCTTTCGACGCAGGAAAATATCTCTCCAAGAAAAGTCTCTTCAACCCGTTCCATGTTGTAATACTACCAGGCGGTAAGTAATATAACCAATCTTTAGCTGCATCGAGTAAAGAGAAAGGAAAAGCACGCAACATTCCTTCATCTGCATTAGCTCCATTAGGTATCATGTTTGTCATCAACCACTGAAACTCCATAAGATGCTTGTTCGGATCTTCCCATACACATCCATGGAACTTTGGTACTTGACTGATCAAACCTGACTTGATATCAAAAGTGGAAGTTGCTTCAATACACCATTGTTGTTGATCCAACTTCTGAGAAGTTAGCTCCTTGAGTGTGCGATTTGCATCACCCATTGTTTCTCCCAATTTGTATTTCAGTAAGGTACCTGAAACACAATTCTCAAAAAAAAAAAGTGAGAAACAAGACAAGAAACAAAAAGCAAATATGAAAGCAGATATGATGATAAGAAACTAAAAACTTAATAACAAGCCGTATGCCTCCCCGGCAGCGGCGCAAAAATTTAATCGATGTCGTATGCCTCAAATATAATTTCACTTTCTCACTGAACTAAATTTAAATGAAGTATGTGGTAAGAAAGAGTTCGTTCCCACAGAGAGGCTTTTGTTGTTATAAAAATTTCAGTTTCTTAATAACCAATGGGGGGAGATTTTTGTTTTACCAAAACAATAAAAATAATTGAAAGCAATAAAATATGAAAATAATCAATAAGAGGAAGATATTGGTTACGGGATAGTATCATTCACGAACATGTATTTTCATCAATGACTAGAATTGGTATTTTAATCTCTCAATTACTAAAAGTACTAAGTTCAATGGAATAAGACTAATCAAGGCAATCAAATGTGTAAAAGCACTAATTCGATTTAACCAAGGTTATGATTCATTTGTGACTAGTGGGATATATCACTACAAGCACTACCCACAATTATGCTACTAAGAATCAGGGATAAACAACTTTTTCGTATTAAAAACCCTAATATAGCTTTAGAAATGAATGCAAATTGGATTGATTCCGGACTCAACCAAACAAACAATCAAATCATAAGACAATATAAACCATGAATCATACACAATAAAGTTGAGACAAAACTAATTCATTGAATCAAATATCATTTGTGAAATCCATTTTATCCCATAACCAATAATATGAGTTTAGTTACTCATAGCTTTTGAGTTCATCATAATCATAATCAATAATGAAATGAAAAAGACGAAAAATAAATGAAAGCAAACCCTAGTCGCCGCTCTCCACCAAAACTCCAAGTGAAAAAATACGAGATATCTTTAAGTTGTAGAAAACTTTCTCCTTTATAGCTCCTCTTGTTCCAAAATGAGGTCCAAGTCTTCAAAGTCCATTAGATAAAAATCCACCAAGCCCATATGTGAGAAAAATCCATGTAGAAATTATCCCAAAAATATGTTTCCGAAAAACTGGGCCCACCGCCGGAATTTGGCCGGAAAAGTATCTCAGGTGACCGGCAAAGTCCACCCGGTCACCGGTCAAACGGGTCAGGTCGTCGAATCAACTTAGTCAAAGTGACTGAATCAATTCACTAACTCAGTCATATCGTGAGTTAGACCCGAGTCAGCTATTCAAGTGAGCTAACTGGGCTGACTTGGTTTAGCCATGGCATAAGCCATGACTACTACTGCGCCATCGTTGTGTCTTGGCTGGCATAATTTGCAGCCATTCCTGTAGCTTCACAACTACAAACTCAGTTCAAATTATCTCATTGTCTGCAACATCAACAACCACAATCAATTGGTGCTCATCTCTTCCATCTTAGCCAGACAAACACACGAAAGAATCAACATCAGGGCAGCAAAAAACTCAGCCACTAACCCAGCAAACTGTACCATCATCTTAGACATAAAGGGACCAATGCAGAACCTGAGTACATCCTTGACATTGGCCACCAGACTGCAGCTGCAACTACAATTTCAATCCATTCTCTGTAATGCAGACTCATCACCTCCACAATCTGTACCCATTTGAATTCCACATTCAACTTCTCCACTGGCAACAACAACCAACATCAGTTCTCGATCAGTCAGCAGCATAAACCCTCTTCATAATCATCTCGGCAATTCTGTAACTAACCCATCTCTCCAATTTCGTGTTTGAATCTGATTTTCAATTCACAGCAGCAGCTCTATCTCTTAATCCTTCCCCATGAATCGATCCCATTAATTCAATCTCAGAACCGAAAGCAAAACCCCCAATTTCTTCTCTGCTTCCTCATCTCAACAGTTCCATTACAAACCCCATCAAAGAATCATTTAATCTCCCATATACGATACCAACCACAGATTCGACTTTTCTCATCTCCGTGACATCAACATTATCTCCAGTTCCTTCACTGTTTCTCGATCTAACCCTTCAAGCACATACCACACCCTCAAATCTCTGAGACTTAAGTCATCTCCATCATCAATTTCAGCTAACCCTTGATCGTCACCTCTCTCAGACAGCAGCCATCTCTGAATTTCAGGGAGATTGTAATGATTACAACCACCAATTCTCGATCTTAGGGTTTGTGTAGGAATAGAAGGTGGATATAACCACTCAAGTGAAGTGGATAAGGGGACAACCACGGATGTCTTTTCCTTGCATCTCTAGACTAAGCTGCAATGGTTGGCTGGGCTTGGCTCGGCTCCGCTCCCATAGAAGTTGCATATGAGAATGGCGTTTTTGCACTGCAAATGGACGATTTCTCCTTTTTTTGCTCCCAACGACTCCATTGTAATTGTACCTAATAACTCAAAAGTAAACATAAGATATGCAATTCACAAGGATAATAGCAAAGAAAGCATAAATACTAGATATAAAATTAGGTATTTTACAAAATCTATCAATAGGCAAATTGTGATTCGCTCCGATTCGTCTAGTGTTATTAGAGCTTTGGAGGAGGATTCAGTACCTTGGTTTGCGCTACAAAGATGGACTGATGTGAAGAGTTTGTATGATTCTATTAGATTTGTGCACACTTTTCGTGAAGCAAATTTTGCAGCGGATAGCATGGCGAAGCGTGGTTGTTTATTAGACAATGGAGTGGGGATGCACTATGTTGGACGCTCTATTTTCTTGAATTTAATTGAATCTCCAAATGTAATTTATTATCGTTTTAAATATTTTTGTGAGTTTTTGGGGTTGTTGTGACCTCTTTTCTCACATACTATCTTGTATATATTTTTTTTGTTCAATACAATTTTTTGACTTATCAAAAAAAAAATTGGTTCAAACTTTTCCAAACAATTTGGAATTTCAAAAAACGATCGTCAGTCGGTCCCATGACCAACCAGGGCCGATTTCATGACCCCCATGGACGGTCCTTCATCTCTTCATAATTTATTAGGTTTTATCACCTAAGGTTCAGACGGACATTTTTTTTTTTTTGAATGATTAAACCAACATTTAATCATCTTTTCACCAACTAGTCTTCAAGAGACTTTGGTATTTTCCTCACTTGAGCATCTGGGCGTTACATGGTAGACTCATCATCCCATGTAGCCGGTCGCTCCTTTACTCCGTGGTTGATTTTCAATAAATCATCAATTGATCAAAATTAGGGTTTCAAATCCAAAGCTCTGCAAAACATAATTCAGAGCAGATTCAAACACTAATAATTTTACGTTGATCCCATGATCAACATTCTAGTTAATTATACCCGGTTCAGTTACCAGTATTTTAAATTAATATTTTTATTTTGGTCCTGCTACCAATAATTCATCAAAGGAGCAACATTTGCTCAGGTGAGCAATATTTGCTCAGACTAAGGAATATTGGTTCAACTATCAATATTCAACAATCCATCGAATGAGCAATATTTGCTCACCTTAACTATCAACATTTACTCGAGAATTATACGACAGACACGTGCAATTCATGAGTCTTAGAAAATTTGCAAATCACGTTCGACTCAGCAATACAAGGACTCATCGTCCCATAAAGTCATCAACTGACTAACTAAATATATGTCTGCCTTGCAGACTCCACAATTACGAGACATCAATCATGTTACGTGGGGGATATTAACTAGGGTTTTGGTCCGGCGATCTATAGCACGTGTGTTCATACACACGATGAGAATGTGAGCAAGTCGTGCAATCAGTTGGAGGAGTTAGCAAAGTAGTGTATGGAAAATCAACCAGGTCTCCGCACGATGAGCAACTGGTTTTAACACGATTTCCACTTCCCCACTCTTTGACTCCAGCAACTGTCACACTTCATGGGATCAAGGTGTTTTTACAATTCTAGCAATATAAATAAGTCTCTGAAGCATGATTGAAAAATAAGACAATCTTTCGTCAAACAGACAACAAGAGATTAAGAACTCAACGTTTGAGCAATTACTCTCAACAGAGAAAATTCAATCAATCAGAACTTATCTTATTTCTTCACGCAGAATACACAACACACCTACAATCTTCGATCACCATTGATCTCATACATTTCTCAGCTTCCCTCCTACAGATCGACCCATCCTCTCTTGTGACCGAATTGACTCTGGAACAACCATTGTCTTGGTTTAGGCCAGAGTCCTACATATTGATCTCTCGAACTTAAAGAACTCCATTCTTGCAGTGCATCTGTGTGAGGTTAAACATTTCGCTCGGTTCAAGGAGTCTCATCCGCACGGTCGTCTCCTCAATTCCGTAAAAACCAGCAAATCGTTTTTCCCCATCTACAAAGGTTAAATCAGGTGAGAAGCTGTTTGGAAAACAAATTTTGAAGCATACAAACCTTCCCGATTATTTGAATTCTGATGTACCGAGTCTGAAACAATTCAATTTTGGAAGAGTAATAGCATCACATAGTTCATATTTCTTTCACTATATTGCTCAGTTTAGCAAACATGGCCAGTACTGTTTAGTACTTTATTCTCTAACGGTTGTGTTCATGAGCTGTTACACTATTTGCTTGCATGGAAGTCAGATCGAGAGTAATGATTCACCTTGCATCGTGGATAATGATAAGCAACAAAACTTGTTGTTGTCCATCAAGGTCCTTACACAAGAACATTTTAAAAGTCTGAGGCTTGCTAGTAAAAATGATGTGATGAAATGTGAGAAAAGGTTCTAGAATTTGTGAACCCGGAGGACGTGTACACATTTTTGCACCTAACTGCACTACTTGGAGTTGGTAAATTTTTAAATGCGCTGGTCGAGAAAAAATCCAGGTTGACACGAATACTGAGGTCTGGTGATGTTAAGCAATATGTGCCACTCGTCCAACTATAACAGTAAACAAGAAAACAATGAAGAATCGGTTTGATGTTCAGTTAAATCATCATATTACTGAAAGCAAATGTTTATTCAACCAAATTCAAAGTGAAGTTAAGAAATTTATGGTCGCTACTGACGGGGTTAACACTACTACCACCACTATTGAGAATGACCTTGCACAATTGCGAGCAAATGGCATTGATGCACAAATTGCATCTGGTGGGGGTCGTGTGTATGTCACAATGGACCGTTACGAGAATGACTGGGATGTTGTGAAAATAGGATGGGATGCTCAAGTTCTTGGTGAAGCACCATACAAATTTGAGAGTGCTTTGGAAGCAGTTAAGACTCTGGGGGTAGAATCAAAGGCCAATGACCAGTACTTGCCTCCATTTTTATAGTTGATGCTAGTGCCAAGGCTGTTGGCCCAGTTTTGGAAGGTGATGCTGTTGTGACTTTCAATTTTCGCGCAGATCGTATGACTATGCTTGTTAAGGCCCTTGAATATGATGACTTCAAGGATTTTGACCGCGTTAGATTCCCAAAGATCCGTTATGCCGGTATGCCCCAGTATGATGCAGTTCCCAAGTTTACTACTAGAGATTTAGGCACTATTGTCAGCTGGTTCCATGATACCATTCATGTTACAAACCCAAGTAATTCAGAGATGTCATTTCAATTGAATCTGGCTGCGTCTGTTGGGAACCGTAAAGGAACTGCGGAAGAGATTTCTGCATTATTAAGGGCGTTCATAGTTGCCTACTACAAATTTCCAGGTAAGAATTATTATTACGCTTGTCTCGGTTACACCCGTAGGATATTTGATCTTGGAACAGGATCCAAACTAATTCAGGAGTTTTCCTATTATGTTGGTTATTATGAATTATGTTTTTACACAACGACTTGTTCGCTGGTACTCTATGCATCTTCGGTTTTAATGTCCGAGTACAAGAATTCTGTGCGTAAGCCAGTTCTTACACATGGGTATGGATTAAAGCTGTTGCTTATGAATTTAAGTGTGATTGTGTTGGCTAAACATGGTGATGTATTTATTAGGAATATAGTCAGTTCAAGTCTGTGTTGACTGGACTAAGTTTGTGTGTCACATGTTATGGGTATAAATACCCTTGTCCTGTATTTGTGTAAGGTATCTGAGACATATTATTATTCATTAATAGTTTTACCATTCATACTTTCACATGGTATCACTCGGGAAAAACAATATCAAGAATTATTTTTCGATCCTACTTTTTCATTAATTTTTCATCTCCATCTTCATAACCTCTAAAATCTCATCTTGATGAAGAATCAATTTTCAGTTTTCGCTGCATCATCATCAATAGGTTATAAGAAGAAGAAAAAAAGAAGAAGAAGAAGAAGAAATCAACTTCTGATATTGAAGAAGCTTCTACTTCCGCTGTTCTGATCAGAAATTTGGGGTTTCATGGCTACAATGATGATGAATTCCTATTTGACAGAGGTAATTTTTCGTTACAATTACAAATATTCTCAGTTCTTGATTTTAAATTAGGGTTTTCAACTTTGGGTTCTTGAAATTGTTGTTTTTTCATCTTTTGAACCCTAACCTTCTCTGAAGTTTTTTTATTCTTCTAATCCTTCAAAACCCACCACTAGATCACCGATCATCACTACCAACCTAATTTTCGACTCATAAATTCATTACCATCAACTCCATTTCTTTTCAAACCCTTAAGATTAAATATTACACATGAACAAAATCATCATTAGAATCAAATCTCAGAAAACCACAAGTAAAGTTTCCTCTTAGACATAGATCAGTAGAAGAAACCCATATAAGGATTCTGTTATTCATTCCACAATTAGATACCTTTCCAGAATCCAAACTCTACATACACGAATTTCTGAAAAGAAGAATCAGAATAGAATTCAAGATTAGAAAAGAAAGAGCAACACCATCACCACCACCACCAAATTCAACAGCAGCAGAAGCACCAAATTATCAACAACCAACTGCAACTCTTGAATCAGGAGTAAGTTTGGGTTCAGGTGAATATTTCATGGATGTTTATATATGAACTCCACCAAAACACTATTCATTGATTCTTGATACTGGTAGTGATCTCAATTGGATTCAATGCACACCTTGTCATGATTGTTTCGAACAGAATGGTCCTCATTATAATCCATAGGAATTAGAGTCTTACAGAAATATCAGTTGTCATGATCCAAGATGTCAACTCGTTTCATCACCAGATCCTCCACAAATTTGTGATTCCGGCAGCAGCAACCAGACATGTCCTTATTACTACTGGTATGACGACAATTCCAATACCACAGGAGATTTCTCGCTGGAAACCTTCACAGTGAATGTGACAACACCAACTGGAACTTAAGAATTCAAAGCAGCTGAGAATGTTACGTTTGGTTGTGGGCATTGGAATAGAAATTTATTCCATGGAGCTTCTGTATTATTAGGACTAGGCCGATGAACTTTATCCTTCTCTTCGCAGCTTTAATCGGTCTATGGACACACACTTTCTTATTGTCTTGTTGATAGAAACAGTTATTTGAGTGTTAGTAGTAAACTCATTTTTTGGTGAAGATCCAAGTCTTTTGAGCCATCCAAATTTGAATTATACTACATTGGTAGCAGCAGCAGGAAATGACAAAGAAACTTCTTATGTCGATACATTTTACTATGTCGAAATCAAATGCATCAGGGTTGGAGATGAAGTGCTTGAAATTCCAGCAGGAACATGGGAATTGTTAGAACAAGGCGCCGGGGGAACGATAATCGATTCGGGCACTACTCTTAGTTACTTTGCTGATCCTGCATATGAGATGATAAGGAATGCATTTGTTAAGCAGATTAAGGAGTATCCATCGGCTCCTTGTTAAAATGTTTCTGGTGTGGACAGGATTGAATTGCCTGAATTTTCTATTCGTTTGAAATATGGAGTAGTATGGGATTTCCCTGTGGAAAATTACTTCATTCGACTTGATCATGAGGAGATTGTTTGTCTTGCCATCTTGGGTACTCCTAGATCGTCGAAATATTGGGTAACTATCACCAACAAAACTTTCATATTTTGTATGACGCCAAGAAATCTAGGTTAGTCTTTGCACAAATGAAATGTGATGATGAAAGAGAATCCATAAATGGATTATTGATGCTTGTTAATGGGAATTGCAATAACCAGACAACAATGCGTAATACTAATTCAGGGTTTTCGCACTGTTATCAAACTTTGGAGTGTCATGGATCAAATCATATGGGTAAACAACAATCAACAACAACTTATTATCAGCAACATCAACTTCTTATCAACAGGATCAACTAATTAACAACAGCAGCAACAACTTCGACATCAATCCAACAACAGTAGCAGCTTCCGGGTAATATCAACATTCATATGGGTAATAAATTTTTTAATAACAATTTTCCCATTTGTTCATTATTACTTCTTTTTGTGCGATTTTAGCATATGAAGTAATAATTTTCAATATATACCTAACTGGTCCTAAAATTTTCTTTCAATAACTAGTTATATGACTTGTTACTTCAAAATAAGTCGTATCAATACCTTTACAGATCTGGTCTTACAAATACCAGTTTCTAAATAACAATTTGAGTCTCTTAACCAACAGAGAACACAAAAAACAATTTGAGTCTCTTAACCAACAGAGAACAATAAAAAAAATACTATAAGCTACGATTTCTGTTGTGAATCAACTTGTGTTGCTGTTGGTTCTAGTGTTTGATAAGAAGGTTCACAACTATTGAAGATGTTTGTACTACAACAAGGCTTGATTCATGCTCCTACTGATACTTCTGCAGCTTAGTTGTGTGATATGTTTTCAGTAACTACTTCAATTACTATTTTTCAAGGTTTGACAAGACCGCTTCCTTCAGTTGTTTGATGTTTACATGCTTCTATTACTACTTTTCAAGGGCTTGCTGGGTTAGCAATTGGATTAGCTAGGGTGCAATATTGGTTTCTCAGTTCAAGTCTGTGCTTAGCAAGTGTTCTTATGCAATTTCATTTTGAGGTGTAATATGTTTCAGTTAAAGTCTGTGTTGACTTTTGTTTCTCTCTTCAAACTGTTCCAGACTTTTCCAGTGTCTGTCGGTAACGTTTGAGGGGGTGTACTAGGAATATAGTCAGTTCAAGCTGTGTTGACTTGACTAAGTTTGTGTGTCACATGTTATGGGTATAAATACCCTTGTCCTGTATTTGTGTAAGGTATCCGAGACATATTATTATTCATCAATAGTTTTACCATTCATACTTTCACAATATTTATGGTTATATGTGGAGATACTTTTGTCTTAAAGACATCAGTAAAAAAATCCTGCAGTTTCTATGATACTTGCAAAACTGACTATGGACTATTGTTTGCCTGGTGTTGTCGTTAACATTTTTTATGGATCCAACGGCACTGTTAACAATAATTGTAATGGTGACATCAAGATCTTTTATATTGAATTGAGCACTCATGGAAGACAACTAGCTAGTGAATCCAGTGATAAGTCTATGCAACTATTTGATTCTACACATGCTGGTAAGCATTTTGTTAGTGGTAATGAGGGATGTTCTTATGCTTACCTTGGTTATGCTCGAACACGCTGGTTATTTGATCGTGGAAAGGATAGGCTTTCACATGCTGGGTGTACAGGGACAGAAACTTGTTCTTTAGCTCTACATAGTAAGTGTCCGATTAAAAAGCATGATTTTTTGGCCATGAAGGAAGAAATTGAAGATATGATTTTTCGTCCGATTTATGTTGGCAAATGTCATATTTTACTGGCTAATGAACTTCCTAAAACAAGCTTCAATGAGCCGAATCAAGACACCACTCAAGCATCCACAACCCATACAAAAGAAAGCAGTATTGGTATTGTACACGTGAAAGACAAGGAAATGGATAAATTATTACGTGGTGGGATTGTTAATAAAGCTTATTGTGAACTTAGTGTACAACGAAGGGGGCAGACCATTACAAACTTGGACTCATCCGTATATGGCAAACCACTATTGGATACTCTTGTTGCCTTTGGTACCGTTCTGTCTTGGAAGTTGGTGACTAATATTAAGAATATTATTCAGAATATTAATATTCAGAATGTTAATGTTGGTCAGTTAAAAGGGTACGAATATGTACCAGTATCAAGTTCGGACCTCGAGTACAAAGTCCTTTTTAAGGGGGGCGGAATACTAAGACAACGACAAGAAGAAGTGCAGAACGATTACTCGTGGATGGATCTGGTCTTGAATTTTTTTATTGGTTATGCTAATGTTAGCTACAAGAATCATCAACATGTTGTGAATGCAACGGAGATGTTTACGCCAATGAACGAGTCAATCCTAAGAAGACTATGGAAGCCACCTTGGCTAGGCGGACATGATGATGTTCTTGAGGCCGTGATGAATTATAATGATCCACCTTGAGGACAAGTTGTGTCTTAAAGGATTGGGAATGTTGGGACACTAACACCAATTAGGAGAGTCTAGTTATTTTAGGAATCATCATATGTTTCCTTATTTAGTATTTACTTAGTATTCAGGTTATGTTCATTATATATTCATAGTTTGTTATAGGGTTTAATCAATCAATTAATATAAAACCCAGTTCTTTATTTGTTCTTTTATTTGTTCTTCTATTTTAGGGTTCTTGTACCGTTGTTTTGGTATAGAACCCTAACAAATCATTTCATGAACATTATAGCCACGGTTTGTAAAAGATTGCATTCCTTATTATATAAATGTATTAGTTCATG
The DNA here is from genome assembly GCF_003573695.1 of Papaver somniferum. Lineage (NCBI taxonomy): Eukaryota > Viridiplantae > Streptophyta > Magnoliopsida > Ranunculales > Papaveraceae > Papaver > Papaver somniferum. Next base: position 93,772,975 of record NC_039364.1, on the reverse strand, counting down.
AAAAAACCGAACATAACCTACTTAAGTATGCAAACGGGTATGCATACCTAAGTAGCCCGACTGAGTTTGGTTACGCCCGTACGCGTACGGGTACGCATACCATACTACACTTCCAAACTCCGACAGAAATTCACTGAACTTGAACTTCCGCCAGTATGCATACGGGTACGCATACTTAGTTCCCGTACTTCCAACAACCAACCAGTACACATACGGGTACGGATACCATGGTTCCCGGTTTTGGACTTTACACAAATGTGAATACACACTATGTTTATATCCAATCATGGTTACATGTTCTAAACCCTCATTTCAATCATTGGAACATTCTTGGAAGACGACAATAGCTGTCTCACACAAACTATTAGCTTCAAAGCAATTTTCAAGTGATCGAATGATCAATATGAAACATTCCGAGTCTACATCAAATGACTGTCTCATAGAAATCATGTAATATGTTACAAGGCGATTTCACATGTTCATCTTTTGACTTTCATCAAGAATAAAATATGAAATTGGTTAAAGCGAAAGCTTACCAACACATATTTCGATAAATAGATAAGCGAGATAATCTCGTCTCGAAATATCAAATGTGTATAATTGAAGTTTATATAGCAATACGACTTTTGTCTCAAATAGGAGATAGAGTATATAGACTTTTGAGTGATACATGAGTTCAAGTTTCCACATACCTTTTGTTGATGAAGTTCCACAAGTTCCCTTGAGTAGTTTTTCGTCTTCATTATGAACGCCGTGAAGTCTAAAGTTCAACTACATTTACTATCCTAATCCGAGACTTAGCTATAATTAGACTAAAAATCAAGACTTATAGTTTTGGCAAATAAACTTGACAAACAAGCTTGAGATAGCAACGCTTGCGAGTCTGACCGAGCAGTGCTCTAACAGTTGGAACCATATGTTCGGTCATGAACCTGGTGCACGAATAGTTCCTGGTCATGAAAAATCAGAACAAAGGAAACAATGGATCCTATATTGAAAACTTGTTTTGATAGATCATCAAAACAAGTTTTTAACTTTTGACAGAATATCTTAGCTTAAATCAATTTAGAGCATAATATGTTTTAATTTTTTTTTTATTTTTTTTAATTTTTTTTTGTTGAAAAACAACAAATCAACTGTCTTAAAGAAAAGACCAAAAAGAAGCTTCTCAGAGCAAGCAACAAGGAGTATTACTTCAAGAGTTATTGATCATTTGCTTTATCAAGTGTAATAATTAACCAGAGCAAAGCTCAACAGTAAGATTATCATTATTTTTAAAAGAAAACAAATACAACAAAGACCACTTTGTCAAGAAGAAGGTATCTTCTTGAGAATCGTGTTCATCCTCACCCGGTCTCAAAGAGGACGCAAAACTGTAAGCAGTCAAATTGTAATATGATGAGCATTTTTCTCATCAAGGGTGTTGACACTCTCTCCTTTTCTTTCATGAAAAACATCAGAGAAGTCAATAGAGTTAGTCTCAACAGAATCAATAAAAGGAGGACAAGAGATACCTGATGCTGCTGCCTTCCTTGCCTTCTTAATGCTACGCTTGAGTCTATTTATACTGGTCTTGAGTTCCGAAACACGATTATTGATAATGTATTCAGGAACGGTTTACACTTTTGATCCAAAACTTTCTTCAGCTATGGAGGCAGAGTTTAAAGTATTTTTTTCGTAGAAATACCTTTCTACCCATTGGACCATCAAAAAAGTCATTTGTCCTTATAACGTTATTTCTTTTACAATTGGAAATAGGTTTCGTTTTATCCTTACAAGCAAGAATTGTCTCATCACATCACTTTCCTTGTCTAAAACTTGGACTTTTAAAACCAGTAATATGAGAAACAGGTTTGATTACTTCCTTATACATCCAGATAAGAATGTTATGAAGTTTTTCATTCCGCAAACGAAAACGATATCTCCTTTTAAGGTGACCCTTGTTTCCGCAATTTGTCACAACTGAATGGAATGCTATTAACTGTTCTCATATGAGTTGTCTTTGGAGGTTGACTACCCTTGTTCTTTGAAACATCTGTTGCTGAAGGTAATTTTTCACTTTTGCCATCAGTGAGATTTTTCTGCTGGAGATTGCTATTAGAACCAACAATACCAATCATACTACTACTTGAAGCGTTTATTCCTTCATAACCCAAACCTCGTGTATCACGATGTTTTTTGCAAGCTCCCAGCATAGTGGACAATTTTTTTGAGCTAAAGTTAAACTTTTTCATGTTTTTTTCCATCAATTTGACCTTATTGTGAGCAGCAGTTAGGTCATCCTCCAATTGTTTTTCTCGAGAGAGAAAAACAGTTTCTCTTTCATTAAAACAACTTTGTTGAGAGCTACATCTTTCTTCATATTTTGCAAGTTCTACTTTCAACACAAAAAGATTTTGACGAAGATTTTCACATTCAGAATTCTTTGATATTTTTTTTGCTAAGTCCAAATGGTTTATTGCAGCAAAAAAAAAACGTAACTACAAGAACTACAAATGGGGGCACGCCCCCCACCCCCATAAACCAAAGGGGTGAAAAATGAAAACTCAAAAACACATAAGAGTTGAAGAACCCTTAAATCACAACAAAATAATAAATAAAAAAAAAGACAAAATTGTTTATTTTCGTTTTTTTCTTCTTAGGAGTGATCTTCATAACTGTATCTTGAGAATAGGACTCCACCTCTTGAGAATAGAAGACCTATAATTGGTCTTAGGTGATCTCTGTTGGGCCTTGGTACCCAAATTTTTCAGCGCATGAGAGGTCTCCAAATCCCGGCAATTTTCTTGTTGATTCTTACGCCCCAGCCAAAACCTGTTTAGCTTCATGTGCTCTCATTCTGGCCTGGATATCTTCACCTATATCCTGATTTATATCTGACTCCACGTTATAAAATTCTGAATCATCAGAATATTCACCTTGTTCCAAATCTGTTTTGTCTTCCTCAGGCATACTGTCGGCTAGGGCTTTCTTATTTTTTTTCCAATTCATCCAAGGCCAAATTATATTTTGCTTCAGCTTCAGCCAGTTCCAACGCCAACTGTTTATCAACCCCTACAGAGTGAACTATACCTGTATCTCTACTATCAGTTTTAGCATCCAAAATGGAACCCCAATCTTTTGAATTTTTGACTTCAGTTGCCATAGAAACAACCTCTAATTCAGGGTTGCCAACATACTGAACATCAGATTCCTCATCAGTTTACACATTAATATTAACTTTCCCATCCTCCTCTCTAATACCAAGTTCAGCAGTAAGCACTTGAAAAAAATTTGTAAAGCAAATTGGTTCAGACCTGAACAAATCATTCACCAAAGGTGTTGAAACATCACCCACCACACCTGCAACATGCTTTTCCTTGTTAAACTGATCCATAGAAGCTACACTTGCAGCGGCATTCACTGAATTAACAGCACCCTGCCCATTTTTCTTTCTACCTCGCACTTCTTTCCAATCATATTTAGCATGCTTATTTTCACTCCTAAGTGCATCAACAGTACTACGCTCATTTATTTGGGTAGCTTGAACATTCCCAGTCTCCTCAGAATAGTCCCTGCCAATTTACTACCCAAAATCTTACGAGCTGCAAGACAATTTTCAAATTTGTGTCCCATATGCTTGGAGTGGCTACAAAATTTAATGGTTTCCAAATCTTGTATTTTAACATACTGCCAGAATTCTTTTCCATTAGCTTTGATCCTAATTCGTTTTGGAATCAATTTGGAAAAATCAATATCAATAAGAACAGTTGCATAATTACCTACATCATGATCTAAAGTTTTCTGATCAATGGAAATTGGCATACCAAGAACTCTTACAATAGATAATAGAATTTTTTTAGTCCACAGTTCAATGTATAAGCCGGGAAAACTCACCCAAACAGAAGCATGAGATGTACTTTGACGTTCTGGATCAAAACTGTGGAAAAATTGAGAACCCTAAGAGTTTGTTTCTGAACTACCCATGAATCTCCATGCCATACTCTTTCCTTATCTTCAGCATTAGCTAGCTTGATGATGAAAAACCCCTTGTCATTGGAACCAACTTGCACCCATTTCCAAGTTTCCATTGCTCCTCTAAAATTCTCTGAACTTCATTAAGTTATAATCCTCTGAAATTTAGTCTCCCAATAAGACTAAATTGAAACATATCCCGCCCCTCTTGTGTTAAATCAAGAGGTAAATCCAATGTCAGTTCATCACAAAAAATAGTAGCATCAGGAAGAGATGTGAAATCCGAATCTGTTAACATATATGGTTTTTTGCCCTTAACCAAATCAACAAAAGACCCTGCTTTAGCCTCATTAGTTGTAGCATTTGAATCTTAATTCTTCCCATTAGCACTAACAAGAAATAAAGGTTGATTTTTCTGCATCGTGAAAAAAATTGAAAAACCCTAAAAAAATCGCATAGAAATCGCCTAGAGAGAGAGTCGTTCTTTCTCTTTCCTCATGTTTTTCTTTTTCCATTCAGAATTCTTTGAGCGCACATCTTCTCCTCGATCTTTAAGAAGGGATTGTAGGAGATTATATCCAAAATCGTAACCCTTAAAGAGTTTTCTCATTTTCTTGTTTTCTTGACAGAGAGGAGTCGGAAACTCAGTCAAACAAGATGTTGACTTCTTTTTCTTTATGAGATGGTCAAAAAGCTTGATGTATTGCGAGACTTCCTCATCAACATTTTTTCCATCATCTGAAACATCATTTAACTGTTCTTCTAGGAGTGTTTTCTAGTGATAGACAGTTTCAGTCAATGGAGAAGAAGTGAGAGATTCCTCAGGAGAAACACGTCTTTGAACCAAGTCAGAACGTTTCTGAACTGGTGATCCGTTGTTTGAGATAAGACTTCTGCCTATAGAGTCAGATTGCTACAAACACAGACTTACGAGGTCTTAGCGTGTTTGACTGCTCTGATACCAATTGAAAAAGCGAGGGTATAACAACCACACCCACTAATTCGTTCAACAATTTATATGGACTAAATCCAATATAATTCCGAGAGCACTAACTTAAAAGCCATCTAAATCAAGAGATATATCAAAGAGCTTAATCTCAATTTCTCAATACAATCTGCAATCGAACAGATAGAAATCTTTGAGCCCGATCAAAATGAGAAATAGCTTGGACGGTACCAAAGACCAAAGCTCAAGTGTCGATCAATTCGTATCCAACAATCAAGGTCGGATTTACCAATTGATTGAACTATGAACAACCTGTGATATCTCAATTATATAAACAAATATAATGCGGAAAAGAAATAACACAGACACTAGATATTTTGTTAACGAGGAAACCGCAAATGCAGAAAAACCACGGGACCTGTCCAGATTTGAACACCACACTGTATTAATCCGCTACAAACACTAGCCTACTACAAGTTAACTTCAGACTCGAATGTAGTTTATCCCTAACCAAGTCTCACACTGATTAAGGTACAGTCGAGTTCCTTACGCCTATAGAACCATGTCGGATTCTGCGCACTTGATTCCCTTAGCTTATTTCACCCACAACTAAGAGTTGCTACGACCCAAAGTCGAAGACTTATAAACAAATCTGTCTCCCACAGATAAGTCTATTCTAATAGATAAATCTGTCTCCCACAGAAGTACCTACAAAGTTTTTGTTTCGTCTTTTGATAAATCAAGGTGAACAGGAACCAATTGATGATCCTGTCTTATACTCCGGAAGAGAAGCCTAGAATATTAACCACCTCACAACAAATTAACTATATGGTAGTAGAAGAAGTTATTGCAGAATCACAAAGAATGAGAAGAAGAGATGTGTGATTACTTTTTATATCTTACCTATCAGAGATAAATCTCGAGAAAATCTAATAGAAGATAGTACTCAATACGATAGATCAAGATCAAAATACGCAACTACAGAGAAAAATAGTTGGATCTGGCTTCACGAATCCCAAATGAAGTCTTCAAGTCGTTAACCTATAATGGTTATGGAAAAACCTAGGTTAAAGGAGAATCACTCTAGTCGCAACTAGGACACATGAAAGTGTCGGGATTAGGTTTTCTAGTTGCTAGAGTTCTCCCTTATATAGTCTTTCAAATCAAGGTTTGCTTTAATTCCTCTCCATGAAAAGCAATGGAGCCGCCACACTTTCTCTCAATTTCAGGCAAAGAAGGAAATGATGAAAAAAATTACATCTTCTCTGAATTTTAGGTTTGTGTAGGAATTGGAATTGGTATTGGTACCCTGTACATTAGGATAAGGGCCACCGAAGTGATATTTGGCCTATCAGTTCCAGACAACTGACATCCTATTCTTTCTTGCTTAACTATCAGTTTTAGGAAACTAACAGTTCTTTCATCACCTCTTTCTTGCGCAACCTAGCCGACTCCAAGTATAGATCACCTGTGAATTGACCTTTTTGGCCTTTACGCTCCAAATGGACGTTTTCTCATTCTTTTACTCATAATGACTCCATTGCACCTAATATACTCAAAAGAAAAAATAAGATACATAATTTACAAGAAAAGTAGAAAAGAAAGCATAAACAATAGATAAATATCAAGGTGTTTACAACACCTATCATAAAGCTCTTTGATATATTTCTTGATTGAACCTCACTTAGAAGTTGGTGCTCTTTGAATTATATTGGAGGTTAGTGCATGATTGTCGAATGAAATATTGGGTGTGGTTGTTATACCCCCGCGTTTTCAGTGTGCTCTCTAGAAAATTCTCTAGAAAGCACAAATCCTCACGTATCTCAGCATATCTTAAAAACGGGTTCAAGTACCTTTAAAAATAAATCCAGTACACAAAGGAAAAGTAAATATGATCCCTTAGATCTCAGAAAAAATATTTCTAATGTGAACATGAAGGATATGAAACCATGCATGAATAAATCTAAAAGAAAACCGTCTAGTAAGGAACCTTGTTTTCATGAAAAAAGTTTCTCAAAAGATTGTTATCAGTAATCGAGGGAGATAGGATTTTCGTTTTACAAAAGTCCATGCACCAAATTATTAATTGTGTTGCAACTCTCAATTTGTGTGGGAAAAAGAAAGATAACTTCAATTCGAAGAAAGCTTTCTCAGATACTCATAACTACACAGTTACGAACCTTCAGGTAATAATTGATCATAAGATTTCTGATCTCAGAACGCAGATTAACCGAATGAGACGAGACATTAGAAGGACAAGAAAAAGGTTGTATACAGTTAAAAATTCTACTTTTATATCCTTCAGTAATTCATTTGAGAAAAACTGCATTAAAGATACAACATGTACTAATAAGAGATTATACAAAAAAATATTGTTGTTCATGATGCAAATTTGTTGGATGCTTATCATAACATACTTGATTAAGGCATATAGTGTTTCCTTCTGTAACAATCCAAAGGAGGATGCACAACTTGTTCAATAAAGAAAATCGTTTTCATCTTGACACTTAATGTATCTTGTTTCGTGTAAATTTAATCTTGTGCAAAAACATGGTTCTCAATAGTATCATAGAGTTTGTCCTTGATGTAATCACATCAAAAGTCTACCTCTTGTGCTCTAAATCCCCATTTATTGAGCTAAGAGTCTACACGGCTTGTCTTGAAAATAAATTGGGTCGCAAACTCCATGAACTCACGAACCTGTAACTGTGTGGGTCCCATGATCGATCTAAACCCGTGTAAGTAATGAGTTAATCTACTTTGGAAGATTATAGAAAATGATCTCTCTTCCTCCAGTTTTTGTGACCCGAAAACTGTGTAAGATATATATACTTGAGGTACGCCTACCTCTGATTATATACATATGATGGTATAAATCGTGAATTATCATAAGTTATGAATACTTCTGGGATGTCAAACAACACAAAGGAGGATAACAAGAAAATGGAAGAGGGCGCCACCAAAGGAATTATTGAGTTTTACAATAATCCTGTTACTTTTCTCAAGAACATGCAGGGAAAAAATTGGTTCAGATGTCCAGCGATTTGGCTGGAAATCTTATGAGAGACTTTGGAGTTGTTTTCGATCAAATTATCTACATCTAAAAAGGATCTCGAGCTTCTTAAAACAGAGTTGGAAAAGCGACTGATGATCTTGGCTCTCTCAAATCTCATGTCGTTGAGTACATGTGAGTTTTGATTTTTTTTTTTGATTTTTTTTTTGATTTTTTTTTGTCTATGTACTAGGAAACTTCTTGTGAGAATTTATTCTTGTGTTCGAGAAGGATAACTAGGGTTTGGTATAACATATATTGTGAGTACACATGGTATTTCCAATGATTTTCATCATACATGTTGTAGATGGGAAAACGATTTGTTGGATATTAGGGAATGGAGAGACAACCGTGTGGACGGAGGCTCCTCCACCGAGCAAACTGCATATCCTCAAACATATGCACTTCATGGGAGTGCTTTGAGTTAGAGAGATCAATATGTAGGACTCCGGCCTAAACCAAGACAATGGTCGTTCCAGAGTTAATTCGGTCACAAAGAGGGAAGAGGGTTGATCTATAGGAGGGAAGCTGAAAAGTGTGTGAGATCAATGATGATCAAGGATTGTGAATGTGTTTAAGGTTTCTGCAAGTTTTCTGTGAAATATTGAGTTCGAATAAGTTCTGGTTGATTGATTGAATTCTTGAGAGTGATTGCTCGGGTCATAATTCTTCTATTGTTCAAACGTGGATTCAGAGACTTATTTGTATTGCCAGAATAGTAGACACATTGATCTCCAGTAAGTGTAATAGTTGCTCGAGTGAAAAAGTGGGAAAGTGGGAAATCATGGTTTAACCAGTTCCAGGTCGTGCGGAAACTTGGTTGATTGTCCACCCACTACTTTGATAACTCCCTCAACTGCTTGCACAACTTACTCACATTTCTCATTGTGGATGAACACACATGTCGTATGCCGCCAGACCAAAACCCTAATTAATATACCCCATGTGATGTGATTGATGTCTCACGAACGTGGAGTCTGCAAAGCAGACGTGTATTTGATCAGTCAGTCGTTGACTTGATTAGACGATGAGTCTAAGTATTTTTTAGTCGACATTATTGCTAAATGCTCTAGGATTCATGAATTGAACATGTATGATAGGATGTATAGTTCTCGAATGAATTATGTTGATAGTTGAATCAACATAATGAATATTGATATTCTGGGTAAATATTGCTCGTATGATGAATTGTTGAATATTGATAGTTGGATCAATATTCGAGCATCGGAGCAAGTATTGCTCATTCGATAAATTAGTGAATATTGATAGTTGAATCAATATTCGAGCATCTGAGCATGTATTGCTCATTCGATAAATTACTAATATTGATAGTTCAATCAATATTCGAGTATGAGCAAATATCGCTCGTTCGGTGAATTACTGAATATTGATAGTTGAATCAATATTCGAGCATCTGAGAAAGTATTTGCTCATTTGGTGAATTCTTGGTAACATGACCAAATAAAATATTAATTAAAATATTGGTAGCTGGATTGAATATTGTATAATTAATATAGATATTGATTGCTGCATCAACATAAAATTATTAGTGTTTGAACTTGCTCAGAATTATGATTTGAAGAATATTTGTTCGAAACCCAAATTTTGATCAATTGCTGATCAATTAATGATTTACTGAAAGTAAGTCACTGAGTGAAGGAGGGACCGGCTACACGGGATGATAGTCGACCATGTAGCGCCCAAATGCTCGAGTGAGCATGCACCAAAGTCCTTTGTTGACCAGTTGGTGAAAGGATGATCAAATGTTGATCTAATCATTTATTAAAATAGTGCTCGTGTGAGCGTTAGGTGGTAAAACCTAGTTATGGAGAGATGAGGGACCGTCCAAGGGGTCATGGGACCGGCCTTCGCAGGTCGTGGGACCAATTAACGGTCGATTGAAGGAGTACCAAGTTGGTTTGGGAGAGTTTGGAACCAATATGAACAGTTGAGAGATAATTAGGTCAAAATTATGAAAGAGTGTGGGACCGGCTCCTTGCAAGCCTAAGGGCCGACCTTAGTCGGTCAAAGTGGCATGACCGTGTCACCATACTTCCCGTGTTTCACTCCTGAGAGTTTTGGTAATTTTCGGTGCACGTTTGAGCAATATTTTGGATTTTCAGAAGAGTTTGATCTTGACTGAAACTCTCAATTTTGATCGAATGAGCAAGTAAAACTTTGCTCATGCGACCGATATTTTAAGAATATTAAAATAATAATATTTTAATTTTTGACGTGAGAAGCCTAGACGGTCATGTGACCATGTGACTTTTTGGTTTTTTCATGGTTTGAGCAATAGTTGAGAAAATATTGAAAAACTAGGGTTTTCGCTCAAACGATGGAGTTCCATGAGATGAAGGAAATAATAATATGAGAAAATAAGGGATTGTAAGGTGTGGGACCGGCCACGGATAGGGAATGGCCGTCCGGCTAGGTGGCTCGGTCCCGTGAAACCTTTCCTTATTTTTGTTTGATGAAAGTATGGAGAAACTAAGAGTTTCGCTCAAACGAGGGAGTTTGCTCAAATGAAGGAGTCTTCATAAGATGAGGGAAATAATAAATTAAAATAAAATAACGGAAGAGGGAGACCGTGCACGGCGGCACGACCGGCTGGCCGGTGGGCCCGGTCCCACGCCTCTTGTTTATTTTATTTAATATTATTTTCCTTCATAAGTTCCTCGTTCGTCCGTATTTTTTGAATGCACGTTCGTGCGTTCGGGTGCTCGTTCGTGCATTATTTTCTCGGGGTTTACTCGGTGATAGCTCAGACGCCCGATTGTTGAATATTTATTACTAATCCAAGAAATTCAGCTGAGAATCAGTCATAAAATGGAGTAATAAAACTTACTTGGATATTTTTATTAATAATTCATGAAATTCAGCTGAGAATGATTCATGAAACGGAGTAGTAAAATGAGTTAAGTATCTATTACTAATCCACGGGAACCAACTGAGGATCAGCTATGGAACGGAGTAATGAGATATAATAGATTATGTTCTAGGAATTCAGTTGATGAATGACACGCTAGAATTAATCTATTTGCAGAATCGAGATATGAGATAATTGAAGCATCATATTCGTTATGCGGGGTGTATAGTCAGGGAACAACGAGCAGCCTGACGTCCTGAAGGCGTTAAGCTCTCTAACAAACATTATGTCTAGGAACCACCCAATCATTAAGAGATTATATACACGGTCTCTCTACGTAGTCAGGGAACAACGAGCGGCGTGACGTCCTGAAGGCGTTAAGCTCTCTAACTAACATTATGTCTAGGAGCCTCCCAATCATTTTGATTCTATGTAGAGGTGATGATGAAATGTGTGAAGCATCGAACGCTCAGCTGGGAGATCTTTCGAGAAACATATTTGGTAGGCTTGGAAAAATGCCTACAACTATAACTGCAAGTGCACAGTGTCACAATGTAACACAGGGCAAGCACAGGTCGATCCTCAGGGACAAGGTGGGTGTAAGTTGATGCTTCTAATGGTCTTTACTAACTGATTCTATGTGACAAAGTGACAGATAATGATTTTTGTGTTGTGTTGAAACACAACTGAGCTGTTTTGGTATGTGACTGAAATAGTGACAGAAAGTAAAGGTAACAGTGGCAGGGTACTAAGGCTTCAAATCCACCATTTTACCTATGCTAAGGCAATCTCAGTTCAATACTGCTCTTGTCCCTTGTTAGTTATCAGTCAGCTTCTAGGCTTTCTGACTAACTAGATAGCAGTGGAGGTTCTATGCCTGCTGCTCATCAAAGGGTTGGGTTATAAAGGAGGCTAAAGGCACTAAGATAATTCTAAACCTTGTGATAGTTGGGGCTCTCACACTGCAACTACCCGCAGAGAAGCCACTTAGGTGTTTTAACAACCTAAAGGATGTTCTTTGATTAAGACTATCCTAAACATTTCAGCACAACAAGCACAATATCTAGCTTGGATTGAATTAGCAGAAGCATCATGATTTCATCTCCCCCTTAGCAATTAAACTAGAACATGATGAATTGAACAACTGAAATTTAAAATGAACTGATATTGAAAACAAAATTAACAGTTGAGGTCCTGGCTATTCTAGGCCTCTTGGTGGTGCTCTGGCTAGTCCAGGCATAACTTCTACAACAACCCAAGGTCTCAATTTATAGTTGCACACGTCTAACCCTAGAATCCCCAAAATATCAGAATTAGGGTTTCAAAGAAATCAAAATTAAGTCATACCTACTTTCTGAAAACACTCAATAACGTCGACCCATTCTTCTATTGCGTCTTTTGTGTCTTCCCATGCCTTCAATTTGTCCATTGATGCCTACCAACTATTCTCTCCAATTTCACACACAAACGGCTAAGGTTTGGGGCGAGTGAAATTGAAAAGGCTAGTTGAGAGACATAGAGGTGATGATGGACTTAGGGTTGGTGGTAAGTGGAGTTAGTGGTGGTTGTGGTAGTGGCAGAGAGTTGGTGGCGGAGCAGGTGGTGGAAATGGGTTCTGCATCGGGGGTGAGGGAGAAGAGATGGAGAAGAAGGAAACTCGATGGGAATTAGGTTGGGGTGCGTTTGGTTCTATTTTGGGTAGGGTTAGGTATTGTGGTGTTGAGCGGGTGCAGAAAATTTTGATGAACAACGAAGATGAGCGTTGGATTGTCACTTCTGAAATGGATCTAACGACAAGATGGAAGCAGGTCTTGAGCGACCGTTGGATGCCTTATACAACGAAACTGTCGGCTCAAGATGGAGTTAGGTGCTGTAGTGTGAGTCTGACGTATCGAAATCTGATGCACATCGATGAAGCGACCGTTGGATGCATCTGTGAATCCAATCTGACGCTACAGGAGAATGGGCTTTGGGTTTGAGATTTTGCTTGGGAGATAAGTTGGGCTTGGGACAATTCTGAGCCCATTTCTTCTTTAAGAACAATTTCTTCCTTGTTAAGCCCATTGCTAGCCTTTTGGTATTGCGCACAACATTCTTCGCGGCTTCCTTGCGTGATTCCTCTCGGCTTCCACCACTTTTCTGCTCTTTTCGCTCCGCAATTCATCCAAACTTTATTTATTACCTAAAATTGCAAAATTAATTAATAAAAATATTTATTCTTGAAAACAATGAAAATACAGAATATGGGATAAAATGTAGAATTAATGCACAAAAGATGAGTTAAATGCCAAGAAAAATATATAAAAATATGCACTTTTTAGCACTCATCAAATACCCCCAAACCTGAATTTTACTTGTCCTCAAGTAAAACAAAACTAAGGAAATCCTACCTATACCACTGTCGCGGGTCTCTCGAATGCATTTAGCGTATGCACTAAGCCTTTTAAACCACTAAGTGTCCCTAGTGGACGAGTGAAGTCTCGTGAAGGTTTTCTTAGAACGTACCTACAAAGTTCTAGGACAAAATATAAGCTCAGATTCCATCAAATGTGACATGTGCAAGACAGTAGAAGCTCACAGCAAAATGGAGATGTCAATCTAGCTATCTAAGGCACAATCCTAGCACTGATAACAACTAAAGACACGTGACAAGAGTGTAAAGTGTATCTACACATGTTTCTAGAATGACCTGAAGTTATGACTACTAATCACCAAGAGATAGTTTTTAGGCTAAGAACCGAATTCTAAGCCAAGCTAGCTGTCCGGCTTTACGAGAATTGTGAATGTTCACCCAATGAGTTGGTGATATTTCAGTTTACCCGCGTTATACATCGATGGCTGCACCCTCCTTGCTTATTACAAGACTATTTACAACAAAAAGATAACTCTTTACATGACTCTTATTTACATTGATTACTCTCTTTTATTTTTGGAACAAGAGAGAATATTGTCTTTAACATGAAAAAACATGGAATAAATAAATACTAGATTGATTTTTTTATTTATTTATTTTTATTTTTATTTTTATTTTTTTTGATTTTTCTGAATTTTTCTGATTTTTCTGATTTTTTTTATTTTTTTTTTTGAAGAAATAACTTTGATCTTTACAACATAGTGACACTTTTGATACATGAACAAAAAAGAAAAACATAATTACATGACTCTTAGCAAGAGGTGACCCTTATCGAATGCATCCGGTCAAATTCTATGGTTGCTTTTCTTAACGTATCCTCCACTTCTATCCCAGCCAACCAAAGAACAAGCTAGTCAAGTCTCATTCAGTATTCTAAAGTGATTGGCAATCTAACTTCCAATCAAACACCTTGAAGATCGAGGCTATACATGTATTGGTAGATTGTGCGTGTGCAAGTTTCTTATCACATGTGAATTGTGCTAGAATCAGGGTGCCTAAATATCTAGACTAAGAATCCTTATGTTTACATACATGCACAAGAGTCAACATTTCAAGGTAAATGAGCTCCATTTTTATGTTTTTTTTTCAATTTTTCAATTTTTTATTTTGATTTTTTCATTTTTTTTTTTCCAAAAAGAATGAGTTCTATTTTTCGATTATAGCATGTTATCAAAGTATCTACTTTTCACCCCCAAACCTAAACTAAACATTGTCCTCAATGTTTCAAAAGATAAACATGATTATAACACATACCATGAGAACGATGCTAAGTGTAGAAAAAGGAAAGAGATTACCGGATATTGGCGAAAGCAAGTTTTGAACTCCATTATTCAAGGCAAAACCCAACAGTAACTCAACTGAATTCACATTGGGTTAACACAATATATACAAGAAACATATGATTCCACTAAACATTACCTACCGGATTATATACAAACAATTCACTATATACATACAGTCTAAAGAGTTGAGGATCAACCCAAAAGACGAAATGTAGACATTTCAACAGCTTCACACAATAATAATATCATAGGCATGCGAGTGAAGCTGTGAAACAAAATGAGCTACCCCCAAACCTGGATGTTTCAACAGATAAAATTTTGGATACAAAATCTCGCAGTTTTGGGGGTTCATCATGCACAAGGTCTAGCTCGAAATGAACTTTGCTAGGGACGGGCAAACATGCATATCCTAACTGTGGCTCCTCGAAAGTATCGTATTTAGATGCAAAATAGTCCAAGAGGACTTGAGAGGCACACAGTTCCAGGCCTAGATTAGGTATTCTCATGAAAATTGGTTTGAAAATATTGTTACAAACCAAATCTAGGTAGGATGCAAGGCTATCAGATTGTGACTTATGTAGGACGATAGACACATCATTATTAATCACATCAACATCTCCTAAGTCTTCTACAAGTGTCACAACATGCTCACCATGCTCACACAAATCATAATCATCAACATCATCAGAAGAATTATTCTCATGCATCGGCAAATCAGTGGAAACATCACAACGTGACCCAGGTAGAGAATCAGACACAACAATTATATTTTCATGCATATTAGTGTCAACAGAAGATTCTATATTACCTAAGTCATCTTCATAGGACAGATGCACATGCTCAAAATCAGTATCAACATCACATGTATATGGAATACTAGAAGAAACATCATTCATGAAGGTCGAGGCAGAGAAGCCTAATGTATTTGAACCCAAAGGTTCCATAACATTTTCAGTATAGACATGTTCTTCTAACATAACATCATAATCATCATCATCATCATGATAGGGATTTTGCAATCTAGGATAATTTTCAATCCTAAGGTCGGAGCTATCACAAGAATAAGACTCTAACTCATGGGGGTGACTCATACCATGTGGCGTTGTCCCTGTTTCCCTAACAGATTCCCATTGATGGGTTTTCTCTGCAATTTCAGCTAAAAATTTCCATGCATCATCCACAGATTTATCAATAAATTTACCATTACACATAGACTCAACCATGGTTCGAGATTTAAAGTCTAGTCCCTCATAGAGGATGACGACAAGTCTCCACTTCTCAAATCCATGGTGCGGACATTCGCTCAACAAATCATTAAAACGTTCAAAATAGTGAAAAACAGTTTCCTCATCCAATTGGACAAAACAATTGATACTTTGACGAATAGCGATGGTCCTATGATGTGGAAAGAATTTTTTGAAAAATAGATCTGTGAGTTGGTCCCAAGTGTTGATTGATTGTGGTCTCAAACCGTAAAACCATGTTTTGGCCCTTTCCTTTAGAGAAAATGTAAACAAACGCAATTTCAGAGAGTCTTCGGACATATGATCAGGTTGCATAGTCCGACAAATTTGTTCAAACTCTCTTACATGAGTATAGGGATTCTCAGAATCGAACCCTCGAAATATAGGAAGTATTTGTATCATGCTTGCATTTATTTTAAAAGGGTTATTGGTTTGAGGTAAGACAATACATGATAATGGAATTTTTATTGTGGGATACATGTATTCATGGAGAGCACGAGGTTGGCCCATATTGAAAAGACACAAAGCCCACTATTTGGTTTTTTATGGGAAAATTTTGGTTTTAAAGAGGTAGAAAAATTTGGTTTTTAATTGGGAGCAAAAATTTTGGTTTTAGTGGGAGCAAGCCCACATTGGTGGGGAAATTGCTTTGCCAAGGGAAGGTGAACTAAGCCCACAATGTGTATGCAAACTGAAGCCCAATGTAGCTTTTGAAATAGCCCAACTGTTGCTTGTTTGGTCTGAGGCCCAGTTGGGCTTTCAAAAGTTCAGTTTTTCTAATTTAAAACTACAGGCCCAAATCAATCTAACACCACAAGCCCACAAGAAATTAAACAAACAAGCCCACAAGAAATTAATTACAAACCCAACAGAAAAATGGAAAAAATTATTACAAGCCCACAAATTAAAAATGGAAGCCCACAGGTTGGGTTCTCTTAATGGGTTTAGGCTTACTTGCTTAAGCACAGCCCAGCTGCTCAGTTTGGTTGCAAAAGCCCAGTTGGGCTTTGGATCATCCTAAGCTTTTGTCTTTGTTCAGGCCCAGTTGGGCTTGGCTCAACTTGTTAAGCTTGGCAGCAACTTCAGCAGGCCCAGTTGGGCTTGTGATTTTCTCCTCAGCAGCACAGTAGCACCAGCAACAGCAGGGCTACACAGCACTCAGCAGCAGCAACATGCAGCAGCACAGCAGCAGTCTTGGCAGCAGCAGAGGCTGGCAGCAGCAACAGGAGCACAGCAGCAATAGCAGCAGCAACACAGGTACCTGGTGACTCAAAGAAGAGAATGAGTTCTCAAAAATTTGGAATTGAGACAGTTTCAAACAATATTGATACCAGTAAGCAACTAAGAGTAATTTACTGCATGGCAATGAGTTATTTGGACTGACAAAGGGGTTGACACAATATGCAGTTATGGATAAAGTGCAAAAGAGAAGTGACCTAGCAAAACAAGACACACAACAAAATACTTACAACTACTAGAACAGAAAAAGGGAAATGATGGATATGAACTTCAGTTACACTACAATTAAAAAAACAGGACAAGATGTATGAATTGATGCAGCTTAAAAAGTATGTCTAAGATGCAGCTACTATAAGATACAACTACAGGATGGCAGTCAAGACAGTAAGAGAACAATGGCTTCACAACTTTTAACACTACTAAGAAAACAATGTGTTATAGGACATTGGCTTCACTAAAATCTACAGCATGAGATGCAAGATGAAAGAAAACACAAGAAAAATTAACAGATATGCTAAAGATACTCACAGGACTTATGATGCAGGTGACTTAAACTAAATGTGAGATAAAACAATGATGCAATTGACTGAAGAGCTAAAACTACAACTAAAAGTACAGCTAACACATATATACAAGTATTATGCAAATGATGCAGAACTACACAGTTGCAATAGTATGCTACAAAATAAATTAAACTATGAAAACTATGTGATATGGCAGGTGATACTAATATGCAAATGGCAGAAGTTACACTAAGTCACAAAGTGCAGAAACTAAAAATCAAAAATTACAGCTAAAGATACAAAAGTAAGTTACACTAAGTTACACTAGCAATGACTGAAAAGAAAAAACTAAACAAAATATGTACAGGGTAAAGTAAAGAAAAAGAAAACAATAATGGCACCGCTACCGAGTCCCTGGCAACGGCGCCAAAAACTTGGTAGGCTTGGAAAGATGCCTACAACTATAACTGCAAGTGCACAGTGTCACAATGTAACACAGGGCAAGCACAGGTCGATCCTCAGGGACAAGGTGGGTGTAAGTTGATGCTTCTAATGGTCTTTACTAACTGATTCTATGTGACAAAGTGACAGATAATGATTTTTGTGTTGTGTTGAAACACAACTGAGCTGTTTTGGTATGTGACTGAAATAGTGACAGAAAGTAAAGGTAACAGTGGCAGGGTACTAAGGCTTAAAATCCACCATTTTACCTATGCTAAGGCAATCTCAGTTCAATACTGCTCTTGTCCCTTGTTATTTATCAGTCAGCTTCTAGGCTTTCTGACTAACTAGATGGCAGTGGAGGTTCTATGCCTGCTGCTCATCAAAGGGTTGGGTTAGAAAGGAGGCTAAAGGCACTAAGATAATTCTAAACCTTGTGATAGTTGGGGCTCTCTCACTGCAACTACCCGCAGAGAAGCCACTTAGGTGTTTTAACAACCTAAAGGATGTTCTTTGATTAAGACTATCCTAAACATTTCAGCACAACAAGCACAATATCTAGCTTGGATTGAATTAGTAGAAGCATCATGATTTCATCTCCCCCTTAGAAATTAAACTAGAACATGATGAATTGAACAACTGAAATTTAAAATGAACTGATATTGAAAACAAAATTAACAGTTGAGGTCCTGGCTATTCTAGGCCTCTTGGTGGTGCTCTGGCTAGTCCAGGCATAACTTCTACAACAACCCAAGGTCTCAATTTATAGTTGCACACGTCTAACCCTAGAATCCCCAAAATATCAGAATTAGGGTTTCAAAGAAATCAAAATTAAGTCATACCTACTTTCTGAAAACACTCAATAACGTCGACCCATTCTTCTATTGCGTCTTTTGTGTCTTCCCATGCCTTCAATTTGTCCATTGATGCCTACCAACTATTCTCTCCAATTTCACACACAAACGGCTAGGGTTTGGGGCGAGTGAAATTGAAAAGGCTAGTTGAGAGACATAGAGGTGATGATGGACTTAGGGTTGGTGGTAAGTGGAGTTAGTGGTGGTTGTGGTAGTGGCAGAGAGTTGGTGGCGGAGCAGGTGGTGGAAATGGGTTCTGCATCGGGGGTGAGGGAGAAGAGATGGAGAAGAAGGAAACTCGATGGGAATTAGTTTGGGGTGCGTTTGGTTCTGTTTTGGGTAGGGTTAGGTATTGTGGTGTTGAGCGGGTGCAGAAAATTTTGATGAACAACGAAGATGAGCGTTGGATTGTCACTTCTGAAATGGATCTAACGACAAGATGGAAGCAGGTCTTGAGCGACCGTTGGATGCCTGATACAACGAAACTGTCGTCTCAAGATGGAGTTAGGTGCTGTAGTGTGAGTCTGACGTATCGAAATCTGATGCACATCGATGAAGCGACCGTTGGATGCATCTGTGAATCCAATCTGACGGCTACAGGAGAATGGGCTTTGGGTTTGAGATTTTGCTTGGGAGATAAGTTGGGCTTGGGATAATTCTGAGCCCATTTCTTCTTTAAGAACAATTTCTTCCTTGTTAAGCTTATTGCTAGCCTTTTGGTATTGCGCACAACATTCTTCGCGGCTTCCTTGCGTGATTCCTCTCGGCTTCCACCACTTTTCTGCTCTTTTCGCTCCGCAATTCATCCAAACTTTATTTATTACCTAAAAGTGCAAAATTAATTAATAAAAATATTTATTCTTGAAAACAATGAAAATACAGAATATGGGATAAAATGTAGAATTAATGCACAAAAGATGAGTTAAATGCCAAGAAAAATATATAAAAATATGCACTTTTTAGCACTCATCAATATTCATCATATCTCTGAGAGGAATGTTCGCTCAGTCAGAGATCGTGAAATGGTTCACGGATCACAAAATATGAACCGCACATACATTCCTGAAGTCGGGTCAGAAACATGCAGTATCATGATTTTACGATCTTATCCCTTGCCAAAAATCAACCATCAACATTAAGTCCCCTGCTTAGTGAGGGACAGTCATGTTCCGCAGTAAGCACTAAATGGTGATTTTCCAGTAGACGAGATAAGTAGCTGAACTTAGTCGTACAAAGGCATTTCCAGAATCCCCGATTTGCTCCAATGATGTCATGTACGAGCAAATGCCCAGGTAAGGACTCTGGCAGTATGATAGAGTGTCATCCCGTGAGCACGGAGAGATGAAGCACTGCTGATTTGGATGATCAGGCAATTTTGGTCGGTTTAGCGTTTATGGGCCGGGGCCAAAAAAGGAAATCCTTGTTTTAGGAACAGACGCTCGTTCGTCCGTTAGTTTAAGAAACAAACAATGATCCCTAGCATAAGAGAGTTTTTTTTTTTAAGTAGACCTGTGTTTGATGATAAAAATTTATCTATGAGCTTTCACGAAAACCAAAAATTTATCTTTTTAAATATGTGAGATTTCACAAAATGGAATAAATTCTCGTTTCAAAGGTGGATGCTCGTACGAGAGAAAAGTTTTTTTTTTTTGAATAGACGTGCGTCTGTTAGTAATAAAATTTTTGTCTATGAACTTTCATGAAATTTTTTATTTTCGATATATGAGCTTTCACAAATTTTTGAAAATATACTCTTATTTCAAAGACGTATGCTCGCGCGAGGGAGCAAATATATATATATATATATATATATACATATTTTTTTCAAATTTACGTGAGTTTCACGTTAAAATATATTTTTTGTAGAATCAATGTTTTGATATTGAACAACTGTTGAAAGTAGACAATTACACAGTAAAAATTTACGTGGGTTGTTCACGGTTTTATGAAAATCAATTTATGATTTTTGAATAATGGACTTTGCCCGTCTTTGCAGGTTTGAAGAAACGGGCAAGTTCTTAAAACTTTTGTGTCTAAGTTCACTACTGTTAGTGAAATTGTAAACAGGTAAAAGTTGGAGTGTTACCATTTTTGTTGCGTGTTTGTTATTAGTATATCCATGACTCCATGTATTTCTCCTCAGATAATGGTGACTTCCAGTTACAACCACCCTTCTGGCTCTTCCGGGGAACGCTCCAGAAATATCAAGTCAACAATGAAGACTTTTGCAGATGTTCATGCCAAAGTGAATAAACCTTTCACGGATGCTGGAAAGCTGATACATGGTATGTGTCTTGATCATCTGAGAGTGATTCGTGCTAAGATACATGTTTTCTTGGTCTTAGCAGATGCGGAAGAAAAGCAGAGACGTGATGAAATATCATGGAAGAAAAGAGTTGAAGATGAAAAGCTCATATCTCATCAGCAGAAGCACCGCCGACTTGCAAGTGATATTATCGGCTGAAGATGAAGTTCAGCCTTGCATTGATGGTGTAGCTCCTGATTCAGATGTGGATGAATGAAGAATTTCGTCATAATTCGTCATCAGAAAATTCAGAAGTTAGATATTCATTGAAAATGCTGTAAAATCTTCATACGATGTTCGTTTTTGATGATCTACCCCAACTTTTTGATGCCAAGGTAATTTCCTGGATTTAACACAGAAGGTTTTTGAGTTTTGAGCATGTTTAGTGGTCGAAATTAATGAAAATGTAAACTTCTAGGAAGTCTTCAGGAACTTCAGCTATCATGTAGTTTGATGTTTCGACCACATCTTTTTGCTCGTTCATCCAATTTGTGTGAATTTTGGATATGTTGTAGAGGACATCCATGCGAAGAGAATGGTATATGATCCATACCTAGATTATTCACTAATTGCTCCCAGATTGATTATTTGTGAAGGACAGTGTAAAATCGTCCCAGATGAGCTTGTTGTAAAACGCCCATGTTGTGTCTTTAGACCATTTGCTTGTATCTTGAACGCTTGATGAAGGATTTCAATGTTATTGATTATTTTGAAATCTGAACCCCTTGGTTGATACACGAGCCTGGTACTTGTAGTACCATTTTTTGCTTCTGTCAGTCGTAGAAACATCACTTCTGAAATCCTGGTCACGGGACCATAACCGAGGTTGCTCTCAAGAGGGGATGATGTAATGACCATGGTCGCATGTCTCGGTGGTATCATTCCTTTTATGATGAATGATTAGCACAGACGAATTTTTGACGAATTTTTTCTATTAATACAAATTTTTGACTTACCAAAAAAAAATAGCACAGACGAGTCCGGTTCCACGGGTCTTGGACTGTGAAACTGATCGCCATGATCAATGGACCGTCAGTCCCCAGTATTTTATTAAATCTCTCCTTTTCGTTTTCCCTTGTTCTGGCAAGATCTAGATAGAGGACCCAGGTAGAAAAATTGATGTAAAGACCTAGGTGGTCAAAGTTGGAGGTACCTTGATGAAGGACTTAGTGGAGACACCTGGTGGACACCGATCAACTTTGGAGTTTATGAATCTCGTCTAAGACTTGTTGCTTGCATGTTGTATGCTTTCGAAGCTGTAGGAACTTCATACGACGTTGGAATTCGGTGCTTGACCCCAAATTTTGAAGTTAAGAGACTGAGGAATCATATGCAAAAAGAATCCTTCAATTTTAAAGATGTCTAGGGCAGTCAATGACGCACGCACATTCATAACTCGTAATCCCGTGCAAATTTTCAGATTCCATAAACATGAGTGTGGAAGCCATATATTTTTGCTCGCAAGTCCAATTGATGTTACCTTTTGGTATGTTGTAGAAGAGACATATAGGAAAATCTTTCATTGAGGAAGCATCATCCCATTCCTTATGCATTGGTACGTTTTTGTAAACCCATGCCCCGAAGTGTGTTGTATCTCATTTGTAAAGGTGATGAGAATATCTTGTAGAAGACTTTGGCTTGTGCCCACCCGTCGTGCAAGCTTTGGTAAGACTTTCATTTGAACATGTTTTCATGTCTACACAAATTTATATGAATCATTAGTGTTTTGAAAAGTCCTCTTTATGTGTAACACTTCAGAGAATGGTTAGTTGATGAAGCTCTGTCATGACGATTTTTCTCCTGAGACGTTGTTGATGTTGAGACCATGGACGGAGTTCCTCCATATATCATTGTTGATGCCGATACTATGGTCGGAGTTGCTCCAGATACCGAAAAGTCTAGAACCATGATTATCGACATATCCTTTGCTCCTCCATCTAGTGAGCCTTTACATGCACGAACTAGTTGGTGGGTTGAGCATCCCTAAGATGAAGATGCACTGGGAGTTCAACCCAAATTATCCTGAACAGTATGACTTTACAGTGAACCGACTTCGTTACTGAGTCGACGTTGTTGCGGAAAATAGTAGTAGCGGTCTTCATTCTGGATGTGATTGGTGAATAGAGGAAGTTCCTCAGTCATGCAGGAGCTTATGATATAGAGAGGTCCCGTTGATGAAGTTTCATGGAATCACATCATGTTTCAATAACTTTTCATGTGGATAACATTTATTGAAATATATTTGAATCAATCTCTCCATCAAGTCCCCGGTGCATGTTTAATGAGTTTGTGCCATCCATGGATGAATGATGTTGCATCTGCTTGAGAAGTCTTATCATGGAATAGTGAAGACTTATCGATTATAGTTCAGTTACACTTTGATCGTGCTGGTGTTGAATCAGTGTGTCATCGTCGATATATTTGTATTGAAGCTGGAGGCGTCATTATCGAAGGTGTACTCTTTGATTGGGAGTACAGTTTGAAGGATTCCGAAGAATGTAGCACTCAGAGATGAGAGGTTTTTGACTTTCAGTTGGCCTTGGAGAAGTAGATGATTGACAGTTGTAGGGATTTTCTTAGCTACTTGAGCGTTGAAGCCTCACACTCCTTCAGCGTCGAATGTCTTAGGCTTGACCGTCTCGATCTCGAGTATCTTTTGTTGATTCAGCATTCCTTTCGTTGCGGTAATGAAATTCAACACTTGTGCAGACTTTATGATTTTGTAGCACACATGGACACTCCTGCAAGGTTATGGAGAAACGCCCAAAGTGTTCTTTGCCAGGCTTAGACATCATCTCAGTAATGAATGTCTCAGTGAGATGCTCGATTCAGAGAGGTGTCAGATTCAACCACTTGATAAAATATTAATGTGGTGAAGCTACCATTCATAACGTCTTGCAATAGCAGAGTTGCTAGAAGAATTGAGTCCTCGTGCTAAGATAGCATGTGAGGAAATAAATGACATAAACATGGGAGGAATGATACTTGCCTGAGTGGGGAACCTCTTGATGAATGTCTATGCTTCTTTTGCAGGTTCTTGTTTCAACCTCGTCGAAGTTCGAAATTCTTCCAAGTCCTCTGATGAGGGAACGTCCGCCAAATCTTCTGGATCAGAAATTTCTTCGTTGGAGAGATGTGCAACCAAAGACGCTTTGTCAGTAGTCATTTTTTCAGCGTGGATCCACGCTCATTCGAGGATCGTGTCATATCTTGGATCTTCCTGATTATGTGAAACTTGGTTTCTGTCCAGGTTGAACCTATTTTCACTTTGAGAATGATATAGCCATAGGCATCTATGAGCGTTCCTTCGTGGTCTCTGATTGAGATGGGAGCATGAGTAGCTTCTTGTCGAGTGATGCATGTGGATCTGATGGTTTTCAGTGGAATGTTGTTGGTGGCGGTGTCAGCATCGATCAACATTCTTCCAAATTCGTTTCTTCTGAGATTGACTGTGGTAAGCAGTCCCCAGTCATACATCTCTTTGTCTGTGACTGAAGGCTCAGGAAGTATTTCCTGAATGGACTTGTTGACACGGTGTGATTCAGTGTTGTGAACATGTCTCTCCTTTGTGCCTTCAATAGATAGAGTAATTCATATATATGTTCGACCAAGGATTGAACTGCCTTTTTGATAGTTTGTTCAGAGAGAGTGAAGGTCTTCATTTGGAGAGGGTTCGGTGTACTCCTTAAGTCCCCAGTTGTAGCTATTATGGCTCAACCTTCTCTTTGAAGATGCCTTCAAAATATTGCAGTCACTTGTTGGATGATTGATGAACCTATGAAGGCGACGGTACTTGGGATTCTCCATATCTTCTTCAGTTGGCTCTCTCCTGATGAACGACAATTTAATTGCACCATCTTGAACCCAGACTTCCAGTAACTCGATCACTCCTTCATGAGAACATGGAAGTTTGAGTTTGTCTGATTATTTTCCCGTTCGTTGATGTCGGGTCGAGGTTTGTGCATTTCAGGATTGGTTATCTTTTCTTTGCGCCTTCGGAGCCTAGGATGTTGGAGAAGGGTTTCGATGATGTGTCTCGGATTTTCTTTCATTCCTTTCAGCAACAACATTTGTTGAAGGTTGGAGATCATATTGATTGTTGACCAGGAATCGTCTGCTATGAGGTTCCTCGACCTTTGCAGACTTTGCTCTTTCCGGTAAAGCAGGTGCAGTAGTTGTTGATCGTTTGGTTGCTTCATGAAGTTCTGAGAAAGCCTGGAATCAGAGATTTTCTAGTAAAACTCTATAGACCGGGATCATTCCATTGATGCACAAGTCTACGAGTTGTGGTTCAATGACATTTGGATCATGACAAAGCTTGGACTCTGAACCTTTTCACGTAATCATTGGGATGTTCATTGTTCCTATGAAACATTCTTCCCAGGTTTGAGTGGGTGACCTGTTCTGAAACGAAAAAGTACTTTATTCATAAAGCATTAATCAATTCTCCTCAACTAGTGATGCTTCTTGGTGCGATGTTGTTGTACCATGTGTATGCTTTGCCAGTTAAGGATTTTTAAAACTCCTTCAAGCGGACAACATGGTTGTACTCATGCTCGCCTAATGATTCCAAGAACCTAGAGACATGTTCTCAATTATTGCATGTTCCATCAATAAGTGTGAACGTTGGATAAGTATAACCTTTCGGTAGAGGAACTCTCTGTATAGTAGAAGGATATGGAGGTTGGTGACGGTGGCCTGATGATGTCTTGTCTTTTCCTCGAGCCTCCAGAAAGCGTTTCAGGTCTTCACGAGTGATAAAACCTGTAGATTCCTTTGCTGGTGGGTCATCTGCAACTTTGCGGACTTCATCATCATCTACCACGTGGATTGGAGAGATTTCGGGATTAGCAACCGGAGATGTTTCTTTGGCTTTTCCTTTCTCCTGTTTTCTCTGACATCTTGTTTGTGAGAGTTTTGAGATAAGTGCATAACTCCTTCTGAGTGGTAGCTATGTCAATATGATTTTTGGAGAGAGTCTCTTGGACCTTCGCGAGATCATCTATGGTAGTAGGATTTTCTCTGATTTCTTCAGGAGACCGTCCGAAGAGCGGATTGCTTCCGATGTTGGTTTGAGGAGGTGTATTACCACCAGCACCGTCGTTGGAAGCATGAGTAATTTCTGGAGTACCACCACTATTGCTAGTCCTATCATTTGTAGATGGTGGATTTTCAACAAAGGACAAAATCGTAAAATCATGATACTGCATGTTTCGGACACGGCTTTCAGGCATGTGATGATTCATATTTTACGATCCATGGTGATTTTGTTTCCGAAAGGCCTCCACTAGCTGAGCATTTGATACCTCGCATTTCATCATGCCCTCTATGTAGAATAACATAATTGGGCGGTTCTCCGTAAGATTGAGAGCATTAACGCCTTCAGGACGTCGGTGATACTCACTGTTCCCTGACTACATGAGAGAGACCCCCCTCTACATAGAAGAACGATTGGGTGGTTCTCCGTAAGATTGAGAGCAATAACACCTTCAGGACGTCGGTGACACTCACTGACTATGTAGAGAGATCGTGTATAGATCCAGACGGTTCTCCGTAATATTGAGAGCAATAACGCCTTCAGGACTTCGGCAACACTCGCTGTCTCCTGACTATGCACCTTTCAGAACGGGTATGACGCTTTAAATGGCTAATATCCCTTCTGTAATAGATTAATTCTACTGTGACATTCACCACTGAATTCCTAGAAGATAATCTATTTTATCTCATTGCTCCGATTTCATGATCAAATCCACGGCTGAACTCATGAAAACTCCTCCATCTCAGCAACTTTCCTTGTTTGAGAAAAACTCACGGTTTCTCCATATTTTCACGGATTCATGAAAAATAATAACAACATAAAATATGGAAAGGTGTACGGGACCGGGAAACCTAGCCGGTCGGCTATGCCCAAGCCGTGGCCGGTCCCACACCTTACAATCCCTAGCCTTTTATAATTATTATTTCCCAATTTCATGAAAATCCTCCATTTCAACAAAACTCAATGTCACGGTTTCTTAAAAAATAATAATATAAAATAAGGAAAATGTTGTGGGACCGGGAAACATAGCCGGCCGGCCATGCTCTAGCCGTGGCCGGCCCCACACCTTGCAATCCCTAGTCTTTTATAATTATTATTTTCCTCAATTTATGAAACTCCTTGGTTTGAGCAAAAATCATGATTTCGTCGTAATTTCTCAAATTTTGCTCGAATCATGAAAAACCAAAAGCTAACATGGTCACACGACCGGCTAGCCTCTCACGGCGATTTTAAATTTAAAATACTCTTATTTTAATATTTACAAAATATTGATCAATTGAGCATACATGCTCATTCCATCAAAAATCAAGAATTTCAGTCAAGATGAAACTCTTCTGAAAATTCACAATGTTGCTCGAACGCACATCAGAAAACACTGAAACTCTCAGTACGGAAAAATGGACACCATGGTAACACGTGAATGCCTTCTTGACCGACAAGGGTCATCCCTAGGGCTTGCACAAAGCCGGTCCCACACGTTTTCATAATTCTGACTTAATTTGCTCAATTTCTCATATTGGGCCCAAATTCTCTACAACTAACCTGGGGATTGCTCAAACGACCAAAAGTTGGTCCCATGACCACCAAGAGCCAGTCTCATGCTCTCTTGGTCGGTCCCTCATTTTTCATACTCGGGATTTATCACTTAATGCTGAATCGAGCACTATTTCAATAAATGATGAAACCGGCATTTAATCGTCATTCCTTCACCAATCGGTCAACTCAGGACCCTAGTGTACACTCACTTGAGCAATTGGGCATCACATGGACGTCCGTAGTCCAATGTGATTGGTCCCTCCTTGGCTCACGACATATTTTCAGCAATTCGTCAATTAATGAGCAATTGATCAAAAATTAGGGCTTCGAACAAACGCTTAACAAATCATCATTCTGAGCAAGTTCAAACACTAAATAAATTTATGTTGATCCAGCAAACAACAGACGGATTAATTACATAATATTCGGTAATCTACCAATATTTTAATTAATATTTTATTGGGTCACGCCACTAACAAATAAGTAATTCATCGAATTGAGTAATATTTGCTCAATTGCTCGAATATTGATCCAACTATCAATATTCAGTAATTCATCAGTAATTCGTCGAATTGAGCAATACTTGCTCAATTGCTCGAATATTGATCCAACTATCAATATTCAGTAATTTTTCGAATTGAGCAATACTTGCTCAATCGCCCAACCATCAATACTCAGTAATTCACAATACTTGCTCAATTGCTTGAATATTAATCCAACCATCGATATCCATTAATTCGTCGAGCAATACTTGCTCAGTTACTCGAATGTTCTACTGAGCAATTCGTCATTCATGCTCAATTCAACAAAATTTAGACTCATTGTCTAATCATTCAACGTGACTAATCAAATACACGTCTGTCATGCAGACTCCACGATTCGTGAGACATCAATCACGTCACATGGGGGATATTAATTAGGGTTTTGGTCTGGCGGCCTACGACATGTGGATTTATCTACGATGAGAATGTGAGTAAGTCGTGCAACGGTTGAAGGAGTTAGAAAAGTAGTGGGTGGACGGTTAACCAAGTCTCCGCACGACCTGGAACTGGTTTCACCACGATCTTCCACTTTCCCACTCTTTCACTCAAGAAACCGTCACACTTATAGGGATCAGGGTGTTCATCATTCTTGCAATATAAATGAGTCCAAATCGAGGACAACCGATAATCATCATCATTCGTCAACAACTCGATTAGAACTTATTCACAGAACTCAACTTCAGATGTTCATCAATTTACATAAACCTTCAACACATCCACAATCCTTGATCATCATTGATTCCACACAATTCTCAGCTTCCCTCCTACAGATCAACCCATCTCCCTCTTTGTGACCGAATTGACTCCGGAACGGCCATTAGCTTGGTTTAGGCAGGAGTCCTACAGATTGATCTCTCGAATCCAAGCACTCCCTTTGCAGTGCATCTGTGTGAGGTTCAGCAGTTTGCTTGGTCGAGGAGTCTCGACAACACGTCTGTCTCTTCAATTCCCTAAAAAACCAGCAAACCGTTTTTCCCCATCCACAACATTGTTTGGGTTAGGATTTGTAACTGAACCAGACCTAAGATCAACCATTTTGTGAAAGTTTGAGATTACAACCACGAGATTAATCGTCCACTGTGGTCGCCAATCTGTAGATGGGGAAAAACGATTTGCTGGATTTTAGGGAATGAAGAGACGACCGTGTGGACGGAGGAGGCTTCTCAACCGAGCAAACTGCCTATCCTCAAACAGATGCACTGCACGGGAGTGCTTTGAGTTCGAGAGATCAATATGTAGGATCCGTCCTAAACCAATACAATAGCCGTTCCAGAGTCAATTCGGTCACAAAGAGGAAAGAGGGTTGATCTGTAGGAGGGAAGCTGAGAAGTGTACGAGATCAATGATGATCAAGAATTGTGAATGTGTTTAAGGTTTCTGCAAGTTTTCTGTAAATTGTTGAGTTCGAATAAGTGCTGGTTGATTCATTGAATTCTTGAGAGTGATTGCTCGGATCAGAATTCTTCTGTTGTTCAGTCGTGGATTGAGAGAGTTATTTATATTTCCAGAATAGTAGACACATTGATCTCCAGTAAGTGTGACGGTTGCTCGAGTGAAAAAGTGGGAAAGTGGGAAATCGTGGTTTAACCAGTTCCAGGTCGTGCAGAGACTTGGTTGATTGTCCACCCACTACTTTGATAACTCCCTCAACTGCTTGCGCGACTTACTCACATTTCTCATTGTGGATAAACACACGTGCCGTAAGCCGCCATACCAAAACCCTCATTAATATCCCCCATGTGATGTGATTGATTTCTCACAAACGTGGAGTCTGCAAAGCAGACATGTATTTGATCAGTCAGCCGTTAACTTCATTAGACGATGAGTCTAAGTATTGTTTAGTCGAGCATGATTGCTGAATACTCTAGGATTCATGAATTGAACATGTCTACTAGGACGTATAGTTCTCGAATTAATTATGTTGATATTTAAATACTGCTCGTATGATTGCTGAATACTCTGAGCAAATATTGCTCGTATGATGAATTGTTGAATATTGATAGTTGGATCAATATTCGAGCATCTGAGCAAGTATTGCTCATTCGATAAATTACTGAATATTGATAGTTGAATTAATATTCGAGCATCTGAGCAAGTATTGCTCATTCGATAAATTAATAATATTGATAGTTGAATCAATATTCGAGTATCTGAGCAAATATCGTTCGTTCGGTGAATTACTGAATACTGGTAGTTGAACCAATATTCGATCATCTGAGCAAGTATTGCTCATTTGGTGAATATTGGTAGCATGACCAAATAAAATATTAATTAAAATATTGGTAGCTGGACCGAATATTGAATAATTAATCCATATGTTGATTACTGGATCAACATAAAATTATTAGTTATTGAACTTGCTCAGAATTATGATTTGCAGAACATTTGTTTGAAACCCTAATTTTGATCAGTTGTTGATCAATTGATGATTTGCTGAAAGTAAGTCACTGAGTGAAGGAGGGACCGGCTACAATTGGATGATAGTCGACCATGTAGCGCCCAAGTGCTCGAGTGAGCATGCACCAAATTCCATTGTTGACTAGTTGGTGAAAGAATGATCAAATGCTGGTCTAATCACTTATTAAAATAGTGCTCGTGTGAGTGTTAGGTGGTAAAACCTAGTTATGGAGAGATGAGGGACCGACCAAAGAGTTATGGGACCGGCCTTTTCTGGTCGTGGGACCAGCTAACGGTCGATTGAGCGAGTCCCAAGTTGGTTTGGGAGAGTTTGGACCCAAGATGAACAGTTGAGAGACAATTAGGTCAAAATTATGAAAGAGTGTGGGACCGGATCCTTGCAAGCCTAAGGGCCGACCTTGGTCGGTCAAGGTGGCATGCCCGTGTCACCATACTTCCCCTGTCTCATCCCTGAGAGCTTTGGTATTTTTATGGTGCGCGTTTGAGCAATATTTTGGATTTTCAGAAGAGTTTGATCTTGACTGAAACTCTCAATTTTGCTCGAATGAGCAAGTAGAACTTTGCTCATGCGACCGATATTTTAAGAATATTAAAATAATAATATTTTGATTTTTGACCTGAAAAGCCTAGTCGGTCATGTGACCATTTGACTTTTTGGCTTTTTCATGGTTTAAGCAATATTTGAGAAAATATTGAAAAAACTAGAGTTTTTGCTCAAACGATGGAGTTCCATGAGATGAATGAAATAATAAGAAAATAAGGGATTGCAAGGTGTGGGACCGGCCATGGCTAAGGCATGGTCGGCCGCCTAGGTGGCGCAGTCCCGTGATACCTTGCTCTATTTTTGTTTGATGAAAGTATGGAGAAACTAAGAGTTTCGCTCAAATGAAGGATTTTTCTCAACTGAAGGAGTCATCATAAGATGAGGGAAATAATAAATTAAAATAAAATAAAATAACGGAAGAGGGGGACCGGCCACGGCGGCATGACTGGCCAGGCGGTGGGCTTGGTCCCACGCCTCTTATTTATTTTATTTAATATTTTTTTCCTTCATAAGTTCCTCGTTCGTCCATATTTTTTGAATGCTCGTTCGTGCATTCGGGTGCTCGTTCGTGCATTATTTTCAAGTACACTTGCACCATTTTTCTCGGGGTTTACTCGGTGATTACTCAGACGCCCGATTGTTAAATATTTATTACTAATCCATGAAATTCAGCTGAGAATATATCATGAAACAGAGTAATAAAAATTACTTGGGTATTTATTACTAATTCATGAAATTCAGCTGAGAACGATTCATGAAACGGAGTAATAAAATGAGATGAGTATCTATTACTAATCCATGGAATCCAGCTGAGGATCATCCATGGAACGGAGTAATATATTATTTTCTAGGAATTCAGTTGATGAATAACACACTAGAATTAATCTATTTGCAGAATCGAGATATGAGATAATTGAAGCATCATATTCGTTCTGAGGGGTGTATAGTTAGGGAACAACGAGCAGCTTAACGTCCTGAAGGCGTTAAGCTCTCTAACAAACATTATGTCTAGGAACCGCCCAATCATTAAGAGATTTTATACACGGTCTCTCTACGTAGTCAGGGAACAACGAGCAGCGTGACATTCTGAAGGAGTTAAGCTCTCTAACAAACATTATGTCTAGGAGCCGCCCAATCATTTTGATTCTATGTAGAGGTGATGATGAAATGTGTGAAACATCGAACGCTCAGCTGGGAGGCCTTTTGAGAAACATATTCATTGTAGCTCTGAGAGGAATGTTTCTTCAGTCAGAGATAGTGAAATGGTTCACGGATCATAAAATATGAATCGTCACATACATTCCTGAGACCGGGTCAGAAACATGCAGTATCATGATTTTACGACTTTAGCCCTTGATGAAAATCCCCCATCAACACATGTTTTTAGGTTTATTTATTTAAATTCTAGAGTTTTTGGAAGATGAACTTGCAGTATTTAATCATTATTGGTTATATGTATTGCAAAGTCTTATGAGATATATGTGGCCTTTACTTTTTGTGAATTGAACTGATATCTCATATATGCTCCAAGGTCAAATCTATTAAGTTTTATGAACTAAAAATAGAATAAACTTTGTGAGAATTTTTTGCAGTATTGATGTACTCTTGGTCACACTTTTGTGTAATTACTGCATTATCAAACTCCGTAAGATTTTCTTATGTTGAGTCATATCGATTAAATTATCTCCTTGTTCGTAATTGGCATTGAGATTAATTTATGTCGATGGTTAGGATACAAATCCATGTGATTTGTGAATGTCTGAAAAAGTCCAGTTCTTCATTAAAGTAAGGTCACTCATGTTGTTTTCCTGGGATTGACATCAAATGGGGGAAAGTTCTTTTTGAACTTGTGCTTAATTGCTATATCTTTGCGGGGAAAGTGGATGTGGAATATATAGGGGATGCTTGTATCTTAAATCTCCTAGATGAGAAATAAATATTTTATACTCTGTGATATCATCTAAATCAAAGTTCATATGTGTTTCTTTAGTCATGGAGTATCTTTTGATAGAATTCATTACGATCTTATTGTTTTCGTACCTTTTCCAATTTTTATTGACAAAAAGGGAGAGAATTAATTAGTAGTTTCGCACTACATACATATGGTTTACAGATCATTATCTAAGGGGGAGCGAATCAACATCTATAAGTTTCACCTATTATGCAAAATAGGTAAGTATTGACTAGGGGGAGAAACATATCACCGTAGTATTACTTCGAAGTTGTGATACAATTGAACTTTGGAGAAGATAATAATGTTATGTTTCTGTAAAACAATGATTAAGAATGTCTATCTTCAAAGTTTTTATTGCTACGGATCTTCAACAACAACGATGCTGAGTTGAACACGTTCAGAATCATTAGCAACTTGAAGTAACGAAGAATTCAAGGAGTTTGAGAACCAAGGAAATCAAGCATGATGGATTCAGGAGTTCTGAAGCTTTCTTTTTTAATCCATACGTATTAATAGTTTTGTTACTAAAATTGACAAAGGGGGAGATTGTTAGAACATTGCTCGGTCGAACTCACAAGTGTTGCTATCTCAAGCTTGTTGTCAAATTTAGTTGATCAAAACTATATCTTGATTTCTAGTCTACATTTAGTCAAGTATCAGATTAGGATAAAAGTGTGTAGTTGTAAGTGTATACTTGATTTCGAACAGCAGTGACACCTGATTTCTTAGGCACCACTTGTGCCTGACTAACCCATTTGCAGTCAGAAATTGGGTAAATCACCCCCCGCACATATCTTTCTTCACGACCTCCATCATTGGGGGGTTATGCCTACGTTGAGCATCACGTACCGGCTTGCTATCATATTCCATAGGATTTTATGCATGCACATTGATGGGCTAATGATGTCAGCAATTGTCTAACCAATGGTCGTTTTGTGCTCCTTCAAAGCCCGAAATAGACGCTCTTCTTGTACGACAGTGAGATTCTTTGAAACGATCAAGGGAAGCTCTTCTTTATCACCCAAGTATGAGTACTTTAAGTGATATGGAAGAGGCTTCAATTCTAGCTTAGGTGCCTGCAGAATACAAGGTAAAGGAACCTCATTAGTTACGGTAAAGAAATATAAGAGATATTACCCGTTCGAGCATCTTGTAATGCTATTAAAGAACCACACATCTCCACTAGCTTTTTGGATAAGTTGACGTCCAAATTCGGTTGTCCATAAACGTCCAAATACATGTTATTACGTAACACAACTCCAAGTTCATATTCGTTACTCAAATCAAACATTTCTCGTGCCAACGAACCAGTAACATCGATAGAGAAAGCGGAGTGAACATCATTAGGATAGCGCATGACTTCAAATATGTTAAAGCGAATAATCTCCTTATCAAAATCCATAGTGAGTGTACCATTTCCAACATCAATCTTCGTCTTTGCAGTTTTCTAAATGGTTTCCCAAGTAGTAACTAAGTAGATGAACAATTATCTTCATTTTGCATATCCACAATGTAGAAATCAACCGGAAAGATTAACTCATTCACTTGAACTAACACGTCCTCCAAGAGTCCCTTAGGATATATATTGGACTTGTTTGCTAATTGAATAGTAATCTTTGTCTCCTTTAAAGGTCCAAGATTCAAATAATCATAAATATCGGATGACATAACACTTATGGATGCTCCCAAATCAAGCAAAGCACGCTTAAATCGTCGGTTACCAATGGTAATTGGCACTGTGAAGCCCCGGGATCTTCACACTTTGCAGATGCACTTATCACCATTGATAGAGTCTATAAGCCTCAATTCCTATGGAAATTAAGGCCTCCGGCATGAATTATATATTTTTTATACGGGACCAAAGACAAATTTTCCTTGTGGCATAAACCCACCATCAACCAATTCATATTGAGTCATCCCAGCAAGATCTCAAAGATGTATTATTAATATTTGGAAAAACCTACTTGTCCTTTTTATTCCAACAAAACGCTTTTGGAAACGCCATTTGGATTTTCCTAAAGCATTGCTATTTATTGTCACAATATAAGATTGAATATGTAAAAATTGATGAGTTAGGTGTAAGGATTGAGTGTTAGTTATAAGATAATATATACTACCGCCATTTCTAGGAAGAAATGGAGTAGAACTTTGTAGTCGGGGATGCTTTGATTTGAAGAGAAAAAAGGTAGGCAGGAAAAAATATTACATGTGTGAAGAAAATTCTCTGGGTAGTTTTCTCCAAAAGTGTTAAAGAAATTGGTTTACATATGTTTCATGGTACAACAGTTAGTCATTAGATTTCTACTCCCTCGTTCCACTTTATTTAGGCGGGATTAGATAGACATATTTTAATTTCCAAAACAGTGAATTGTCTCTCTCCTTGTTCATGATGGTGCATGAATATCAAAATGTATATATAAACTTGTCAAAGATATTACTTCCGTCCCTAAATAGATGACCTATTTATTTTTAAAATTTATCCCACTAATAGATGACATGTAGCATTAAACAAAGATATATTTCTATAACCACTCTTTTAATCGATTATTGAAATATGCATAACTTGATAGTCATGTTTATATTCGTTATGTAGGTGTTTTAAAATGCTTTTCAATGACATAAAGTTTACGCATACCCGTGATAAGTTTGAGAGATGACTCACTTCTAAAATTTTGCTAATTATTATCCATAAGGATATAACTGTAAAAGAAATACTTAAAATCACTCCCCTCTCCTCCTTGCCTTTAGAAAAACTCAGCCCTTCCTATATAATATATGTGCAGAGTCTTTCGGTTATCTACATTCCAGGCCTTCACCCGCTTTTCCCCATTGCTTGACACTCATATAAACTCATTTGAAAAACGGTGGGTTCCATGTTGAATGCCACGCATCAAAGAGAGCATTGACACGTACGGGGAAAAGTGGCGAGCATTTTGTATTTTGCATTTCGGGTACCGGGTAGTACTGTATATAGTTTACTTATGTGAAAATTATACTAGAGGGATTTACTGTTTAGTCCAGAAAACCCGACCCGGGTTACTGGCTAGTCCAGCGCCAAAAAATATTTACTCCCTAGTCCAAAAAAGTTTTGAAAAGAATAAAATTACTCTACTAACCCTAGTATATAACATTACGTATAATAATACATATGTTACTACATATTACATACTAGTATATAGTATGTAATATACTAGTTACTACTAGTAGTAATTAGTAGTAACTATTATGTAGTATGTAGTAATAACATATGTAGTAACTAGTATACTAGTAGTAATATGTTATGTATTGATACTACATATTGACATGTAGTATGTTATATATTGATATGTAGTATAATAATACATATGTTACTACATATTACATATGTAGTATATTAGTTACTACTAGTATACTAGTATATACTAGTAGTAACTAGTTACTACATATTACATAACATATATATACTAGTAGTAACTAGTATACTAGCAGTATACTAGTAGTAATTAGTAGTAACTAGTATGTAGTATGTAGTAATAACATATGTAGTATGTAATATACTAGTAGCAACTAGTATGTAGTATGTAGTAATAACATATGTAGTATGTAGTATACTAGTAGTAACTAGTATACTAGTAGTAATATGTTATGTATTGATACTACATATTGATATGTAGTATGTTACGTATTGATACTATATATTGACATGTAGTATGTTATATATTGATATGTAGTATGTTTGATATGTAATATGTTATATATTGATACTATATATTGATATGTAGTATGTTATATATTGATATGTAGTATGTTATATATTGATATGTAGTATGTTATATATTGATACTACATATTTGATATGTAGTATGTTATATATTGATATGTAGTATCTTATGTATTGATACTACATATCAAAAAAAATTGTTATGTATTGATACCACATATTTTACTACTAGTACTAGTTACTACTAGTTTACTAATAAACTAGTATACTAGTTTACTGGTATACTATACTATAATAGTATACTAGTTTAGTATAGTAAAGTAGTTACATAAATTACTAGTAATAATAAGATATTTTTGTTACTACTAGAACAGTACATATTGATATGTAGTATCATATTGATATGTAGTATCATCGTATTGATACTACTAGTATGTAGTAACATACTACTAGTAACATTTATATGTGTTGATACTAATTAGACCTGGAAGGGTGTTTTAGGAATTTATAAAATACACTTTATAGTCTCCACGAAGTTTTTGGACTAGAGAGTAAATAATCTAGTCCAAAAACATGTTTTTGGACTAGAGAGTAAATATTTTCCACGGGTGGACTAGCCATTAACTGAGTCTGCTAGAACTGGACTAGCCAGTAATTCCTACATTATACTAAGGCCACATCAATGAGTTACCATAATATCAAGCCCTTAATTAACATATGCTTAAATCTAGACCCCAAATTATTAAAAGATGTTGATACCCTTATGTATATTGTCAAGTCCCTAATTAAATAAAATTTAAATTATTAAAATATAGTAAAATGTTGTCCCACCACCGCTTCCGACCACCATCTACCGCCCACCACCGCCACCCACCACCACCACCACTGACCTCCACCACCACCGCACACCACAACCAACCACCACCGCCGACCACTGCCATCTTCCACCACCAACCACCACCAGCACCGCCCACAACCACTGCCCACCACCAGCTACCTTTCACCACCGCCACCCACCAGCACTAGCACTGCCAACAACCACCAACCACCACCAACAACACCGCCCACCACCACCACCTTCCACCACCGACACCTCCCACCACCAAAATATGGATGTGCTCTAAGAAGTTACACATCCATATGGCATGTGTAAGGAGAAGTTACATATCCATATCACATCTGTACTTAGAATTTACACATACTTTTGGCATGTGTAACCAAAAATTATACATCCATATGGCATGTGTATCTAAAAATTATACATCCATATCGCATGTGTATCCAGAAGTAACAAAAATTATACATGTGTTTTGCATGTGTATCGCATATCGCATGTGTATCCAAAAATTATACATGCATGTGTAATATAAAATAAACATATATTCAGTTGTTATTGAACTCGATAATTTCATTTACTATGATTTCTACGTTGGCTAATTATAGTAATCAGTTGCTATTGAACACAATTAAAACACCAGATGTAAAACGAAATCGATAAGCCACGATATCATATAATAGAAATGTTTCTTTCATTTTTTTGTCTTTATCGATTCCTAAATACTTTCATATCTGCAAGCAAAATAAACATCCATGGGATTAGATCGGATGAACAAAAATAAAACAAACAATATAACAAAGATCACAGAAAAGACACTTGATAATTTATCTTAGCATGTGTAGTTAAGAGTTACACATGCATCTATGTAACTGGGAGTTACACATGCATCTATTTAGTGCAATAAGGACTCACACATGCATATGACTTAGATACCTGACATGTACACTTTGTTAACTATATAATATTTCAATTACTAATCAAAAAAGTTAACCACCTACTCCAACAACATTGCCACTACCAGAATCTTTTGATACACATACAAAATGCATGTGTAATCTGCTGGTACACATACAAAATACATAATCACTTTCACATGCATTTTATTAGGGTAATTAGGAGTTACACACGGATCTGACTAGTTCATTAGGAGTTACACATGCATCTGACTAGTGTAACTGATAGTTTATACACTCACCTGGTCAAAAATTGCAAAGAGGTCATGAATTTAACAAGTGGCCACACACACAATATCTGATTAAAACAAGTCGGTAGAAGGATGAACTTTGAGACCCGCATCTATGAATTCCTTTGCGCTACACAAAACAACACGAAAACCAGTTTAGTCAGCCACCAAGTACAAGATTCAACGAACTACAAAAATAAACGAAAACAATACGAAAACCGGTTTAGATGTATTACCGACCAAGTACATATCAAAAATAAATGTAAACAAATAGAAACTAAAAAAATGTTACACTGAATAATATTCCAACAACCATAAAGAAAGAATTTTGTTCCCAAATGCTGAATCAGATTTGACCAACCATAAAAAAATGTGGCTGAATCAGATTTGGCCAGCTGCTGGATGAGAATCTGCATAAAGAATACAACCAATTATATTAACATTTCATTAAGATAAAATTGGCAAAACTATTCAAGAAACAGTAGTAAGGCAACCTTCTGTAAATACTTATCATAAACAAATATACGATCACTTATCAACTCCCAATCACACGCTAAAAGCAATACAAAATTAATGACAGACGCACAAACCCAATAGACTTCACAATGTAAACTACATAGTGAATATAACCACCACGGCCTGCATGAGTGTAGATTCCACTAATAGTTGCATTCTGGTCAATATACAAATCTTCGTAACTAGAAAATTAGTTTAGAAGTTGGACAAGGGAAAATATTACCAGCGAATTCTTATACCAAGACTTAATATATATATATATATAAAGAAGTGTTGTTTTTCTTAGGTAATAGACGACCATTGATTTCAGCCATCTGGCGGCTAGGATCAATAGTTGGCGAGGTTTCTATCCGTTAGTTCGTTCTTGACATATAATTTTGGGAGATACTTACGTCCGTCTGTCTGTGAGATGATCTTTTTCTGACTATTTGTTTTATACTGCAAAGATTGTGCCGTGGCCCAATCCAAACTTAACCCTAACTTACCGTTAATCCTAAACACGACTCTAACCTTGACTCATGCCCGACAATAACTGGCCACATATACAATCACAGCACAGTTGACGTGCCAAGGGACCAATTGTTTTCTGATTGTTTCCTAATCTAACTAGGTTTCTTAAACTAACCTAACCTAATAGCATCTAACTACCATAAGACTTAGAACCACGAACCCTTCTTGGTGGTTGACGAAACTTTGGTATATAGATTTATTTTTATTATAATTCGTCTAGCAATCTATATTTTTATTTTTACCGACATATAATTACGGAGATTGCTTGGGGACTTCGAAAATAGGAGGAACAAGAAAGAAAACTTAATAAACAAAATATGATCCATTACTTGCGAGTTTTGAGGTTTTGTGTTTTCATACTCCATTTTTTCCTTTTCTCTCTCTGCAATACAAATTTCACCCCAACGGTATGGCTCAAGGGTCTGTATAGATTTCCTCTTCTTTTTGGATTGAGGAATCAATTCTAATTACATGGTAAAAGTCTGACCAAATTGCATGGACTATTGTATGGAAACGGATCCTGGTATGACCTATCATCATAATTATTTGCTTTGGATTGTGTTCCTTTTCTCTACTCATTGAATAAGTCGGTTAGGTTCAAGGCTTAATATTTTCGGCACATGTCCATTAGGTACCACAATTACTTTTTTTAGCGCTCCATGTACTATCAATTTTATAAATATGAAAAATATTAATTTCCAAAAGAATTTAAGAAGCTATGGCCGAGAATATGAGTACCAGCTAATTTAACCCCACAAACAAAATATTGGAACCATAGGATCTGCACGGTCCGGGGCTGTAGGCCCCGACTAATTTGACCCGACTAACAAAACACCATGAACTTCTTATGCATCAACGACTAATTTGACCCGACTAACAAAACACAGGATATTTCTTAAGTGGCCACGGCCAGGCTGTATGTCCTGGCTAATTTGACCCGACTAACAAAACACTAGAAAGTGCTTAAGTGGCCACGGCCGGGGCTGTAGGCCCCGACTAATTTGTCCCGACGAACAAAACACCGGGAACTGCTTAAGTGGTAACGACCGGGATGTAGGCCCCATTTGACCTGACTAACAAAACACCATGAACTTCTAATATAGCAACGGCTAATTTGACCCGATTAACAAAACACAGGGAATTTCTTAGGTGGCCACGGCCGGGCTGCTATTTTGACCCGCCTAACAAAACACTGGGAACTACTTAAGTGCTTACATCCCTATCTAATTTGACCTGACTAACAAAATATTGGGAACTGCTTAAGTGGTCATTGCTGGGGCTTTAGGCCCCGACTAATTTGACCGGGCTAATGAAACACTGGAAATCGCTTAAGTGGTCACGTCCAGAGCTGTATGCCCCATCTAACCCGACTAACAATACACCGGGGCCGCATGCCCCGACTAATCTATATCCCAACTTTTGTTAAAGTAAATTGATTCAACTTTTTGTTATTAATATACCAGTCGTTTTAAATAATATTTACTAAACGACCTTTAATATTAAAAAATAGTTAAAACAAACCCAGTAACAAAAACCGATCAGAGAGGTTGAGCCCTGGCCTACGGCTAGGGTGATACCTAGTGTGTATATATATATATATGATGAAAACGAAACTAGTGCACAAACTTTTCACATAGATACAATTGAATTAAAAAAAAAAAGCACATGCAAGTTATTATTTCAAGGGAATAAGAAAAATACGAATTAGGATGAATAAAAAAAATCTTACACTTAAGTAATGGTTTTCATTTGGACTGGCATAGTTAGTATCTATTCATATGTCGGTATACATATATTATATAAAAGAAACAAAACATTTTTAGTTAACATTATCCTATATTTCTTTTGAAGATTCTTAAAAACATGATCGACTGGTGTTCATCGATCATTTTTCTGTCTTATCAAAACTAATCAAGCACCAAACCTCGAGAGTACGCCACTAATGATAACTTTCAACAACTTAATCAATTGTCGTAAATCTTGTCAAATTAGTTCAACTCGTGTTAAAGAAATATAAGTTCTTGTCATGATAAAGGTTATGTTTGTTACCACTACCACAAGGTATTGAGCAGGAAATATAAAGCATAAAAACGATTGTAATTATATGCCACCGGTTATCCACAAATTGAGACGCCTCATGTACTTTGATTCATAATTGTGCCTTTGATGTTTTGTAGGGAAGCTTTGTTGCGGAGGCTATAACACCTTGCCAATCGCTTGTGGGCTTAGTTGAATAGCTGGCACCTACGTATATGAAGAAAAATATCATAACATCCGATCAACAAACAAATCAACAAACAGAATTAGAGAAATCTTATGTACTACTCATGAATCGAACAATTTACACTGAAATGATGGAGATCTTTATTTTTCTTCTTTGATTTTTATATTTATTTTTCTAGACTCAACAGATTCCATTTTTTTAACCCAATCTCGATCAAATTGGAGAATCCCCAAGATCAAAGATAAGAATAACATCCAGATATAAACTCAAATCACAAAAGAAAACCAGAAAAAAAAATCTAAAATCCTAAAAATCCACTATAAGATCCAGTAAAAAAATCATAAAAATATTATAATTATTAAGATGAGATCATTATAGATTCGAGCTTTAATCATGAATCAAAATGGGAAATCAAATTGAAATCGAGATTTATAGGTTTTCAAAACCGTTTTTTTTTTGGAAATTTCATTTCAGGATCAAAAGATTAACAATCACAATCGAATAAGAAATGATAGCAGAAGGTTAAACATATCTCTCTGATCGTATTGGTCGAATCTTCATATTCAACTATTGACGTTAATTTTATCGACTGCTCCTTGTCGATTCTTAACAACTCCTCAAACATTGATGATAGTTACATCCATCGAATCAAACTTATTCAAATCCATAAAAAATCAATTGAGTCGTAAAAGATAAAATACATAGTTACATCTAACTGAAAGACCATACATTGGTTTGCTTATAAAGAATACTTAACCAGATTTCCTTTCTATATCTCTCCCAACATCTAAAATCAACATGCACATCTGCATGTATATTAATGAATTTTGATAAATTATCCGCCAGACTATTACACGATCTCCGAATATATACGAAAGAAGAACTAGCAAGAAATTTCTTGAGATCTAAAGCTTGTAGCAGAAACGCCTTTGAACTCCAGTTAACAACAAAATTGTTCTTCTTTAGGATACTTATCACATTTTGATTATCATTGAGGAAGATTAGTCTTTCCCTTCTGCTGCCTTGTCCCCATCTTATAGCTTCTCGACAGGCTCTGGATTCTGCCTCCTCAGCACTTGAACACCAACCTGTCCCTCTTGCGAAGTCAACAATTAAACCTTCATTATTTACTTCCATAATACCATAAGCGAATTTTTTAGATTTGCTTTGAAAAGCATCATCGAAATATATATAAGCGACATCCTGCAGGTTGTTGCAATTATCATGAACACAGCCTAGATGAGATATATCACACACAGAGGGAGACTTCAAATTTACAGCACTACCCAAATTTTTCCGCAGATATTGGGGACTGTCTTTCTTAATAAAATCTATCATATCATTAGGATTAGGCGTAACCTTATCAGAAACAACTCTACACCTATATTTCCATATATACCAAAGAACATAAGCAAAGAAATTTCTGTTAGTGCAATCCTTTAACCACATAAGACACCTATTTTTGTAGGATATTTTTTTTGGTAAGTCCAAATTTGTATTGATGAATATCAAATATTTACAAAAGTTTACAAGAAAAGAGGTCCTAGGACCCCAAAAACTTACAAACTAATTAAATCTGAAATAAGAGACATTAGGGAATTCTAAAGCATTTAGAAAATAAGGTCTCTCTTCATAATTCAGGCCTTCACCATTCCTTAGCAAACATCCTCTTTTGGCCATTGCATCAGCAGCAAAATTAGCTTCACGATATGTACGAACAAAACGAATAGAATCGTAGCTGTTTTGAATATTTCTCCACATTTTCCTGGAAAACCAAGGAACATTAGAATTAGTAAAAGCCATTACAGCCCCCACTGAATCTGTACGCACCACACTTTTCTAACAGTCCACTTAAGAGCCCACTCCAAGCCAACAATGATAGCATAAATTTCAGCAAGGAAGTTATTTGTTCTACCAAGTCCAGTGCTCATAGCCCCAATAAAGTTACAATCTACATCTCTAAATACTACTCCAGCTCCTGCAGTACCCGGGTTACCCTTGGCAGCACCGTCACAACATAATAACAATTCATCTCTATTTGGGGGAGACCAAAAGCATTCAACAGGTTGCGTACACTTTACCTGCCTATGTCCCACTCTAAAAAAGTTCAAAATATTCAGGTCCGAAGGAGAGTTGTGCATAAAACTCTTAACACGGACTGAATAGTCATGGATAAGATGAAAAACCCGTTGTTTGAAGAAGTGTAGATTGTCTGACATGTTTTGAAAGTAAGCTTGATTTCTGGCATGCCGTATTTCATCATGAGTAACCATATTTTCCAACAGCCATAAGTCATTTACAATGCGACTCCTCCCCTTGGATGTTTTATAAGAAGTAAGCAGATCATAATGAGCGCGCAAAGAAAAAATACCTGAAATCCACTCCCAAACTTGTTTAGCAAAAGAACAGATCCACAAAATATGTTCAAAGGATTCCTCATCAGCTTTGCAAAGGTAGCACTTATTAGCAAGATTAATTTTAAATATGCTCTTGATTTTGTCAGAATTCGC
Organism: Papaver somniferum; assembly: GCF_003573695.1. Classification (NCBI taxonomy): domain Eukaryota; kingdom Viridiplantae; phylum Streptophyta; class Magnoliopsida; order Ranunculales; family Papaveraceae; genus Papaver; species Papaver somniferum. Next base: position 93,728,359 of record NC_039364.1, on the reverse strand, counting down.
ACACGCTTCCCTTGTTAACTTCCAGTTTTGAGCTGCTAAATTTGGATGTATAACCTTCCTCCACAATAGTCCATACACTTCCAGAATTGCGTACTTTTTCCTAATGAGTTGCTTTGTTGAACTAATAGTGAAGTTACCTCTCATATTCGGCATCCATACCCTAATATCATCCCCTCCTTGTGGCATTGGCAAGTTGTTCAAGTCCACTCCAGTGCGAAGTAAATTCTGAGCATGAATTCCCTGCAACTTCCAAGCATTATTATTAAGAAACGCACTAACCATGACATTACTGTCCGGGTCATTCTCTCCAAGGATCTCTGCAATACTTTCATCACCATACCAATATCAAAAAAAAGAGACGTATTCCTTCCATCTCTAATCAGAACTTTGGTATTTCTGTCCACAATATCATGAACCAACCTTACACCCGGCAAAATAGAAGAGTTCACTCCATAATGCTTAATTCTACCAATTCTTGTAGTATATTTCCCCCATAAGAAACGCGCCCATTTCTTTTTAGAAGAACGAATACTCCACTATAATTTCATGAGAAGCGCTTTGTTTGTGACAGCCATACATGTAATACCCAACCCACCTTTCTGCACAACGCTACAAACTTTGCCATAACCCACCACAGACTTTCTCGCAACCTCAGAGTCTCCATACCAAAGAAAATTGTGAATGGCTCTTTCCTCTTGTTGAATGAACTTCATAGGCCATTTATAAACAACCGTGTTGTGAATGTCATAACTAGCAATCACAGAATTAATAAGAACAACACGATCTTGAAAAGAAAGCATTTTTCCTTTCCAAACAGAAAGTTGTTTTTTAATCTTATCAACCACATTGCTAACGTGATGATATTTCACAGCACCACGCATAATTTGAACATCCAAATACTTTTCAGGAAAAGTAGAGACCTCCATGCCAAGTAAATCTTTGATAGTTCTACAACGACTCAAGGTTCCACCACCGTAATAAACCTTACTCTTTTGATGACAAACTGTTTGACCCGAGGCCGTTTGATATTTACCAAGCAATGCAAGAAGATTATGCAAACTCTTCATGTTACCTTTGCAAAATATCATTATGTCATCAGCAAAAAAGAGATGTGTAGGAGAAATACCTTTTTCCGAAAGCATTGGAGTCGTTTTCTTTTCAATAAAGAGTTTGGTAAGATTTCTACTGAGAACATCTTCAATCAACACGAAAATAAGAGGAGACAAAGGATCACCTTGCCGCAAGCCTCTATTAATCTTGAAGAAACCTTCTGGACTACCATTGAGAAGAATAGAAATACGAGCCGAGCTAAGCACCGAATAAATCCAAGAACACCAGTGTTGTGAAAAACCATACCTTCTAAACACATCTAAGACAAAAGACCAGCTAACCGTGTCAAAAGCTTGAGTAATATCCATCTTTAGACCCACATTGCCATCTTTACACTTAGTTTTCAGATCATTCACCATCTCTGATGCCACACTGATGTTCTCATGGATATTTCTTCCCTTTATAAAAGCAACTTGTTCTTATGAAACCATCTTATCAAGCACACTTCCAAGTCTTGTAGCTAGGATCTTAATACAAAATTTAAAGAAAAAATTACTAAGACCAATAGGCCGAAAATTACGAAGAGTATTAGCACCTCTTACCTTGGCCAATAAAATCAGAAGACTAGAATTTACCCCATTTGGAATCATTTTATGTTGCCAGCAATAAGTAATAGCACTGTGTAGGTCTTGTTGTATCACATCCCAACAATGCCTATAAAAGCAACCAGAGAAACCATCCGGTCCTGGAGCACTATCAACACCGAGATCATAAACAACGGCCTTTATTTCATCACAAGTAGGAATCACATCCATTCTATGACTTTCCTCAGTATAAATAATGTCATTCTCATAATGAAATAATTGTTCATCAATTGGCAGCTCTTCCCCAATAAACTTAGACTCAAAATAAGACACCGTGTAGTCCCTAATTTGGTCACAATCAGAGAGAGCATTCCCATCATCATCTACCAATTCCGAAATCATATTGCTGCTCCTGCGAGTTCGAATATTGGCATGAAAAAAAGAAGTATTACTTGCACCCTCCGTAAGCCATTTATTTCTTGATTTTTTCTTCAACATAATGGATTGACGCATACAAATTTCCTGAAGAGTAACCGAGGCATCCTTGGCAAAATTCAGCTTAGTTATGTCTTTCGGATCTTCATCAGAAATACGAAGAGCAACTTCCATAGTTAATTTAGCATGTTTGAGTCTAGCATTAATATTACCAAAGACACGTAAATTCCACTCCTTCATGTCAGCCTTTAATCTCTTGAGTATGTAGGGGAAAATATAAGCAGGAGAACCAGGAACAGGAGTGTTCCAACTCTGAATACCATGCGCATGAAATCAGAAACTTCACGAGGAAGATCTTTACACCGCCAATTCTCAAACTTCGTAAGCCAAGCCTCATTAATTATAGATAGATACAGCTTGCAAAGAATTCTATGAACACCTGATTGACCATTAGCCCAAGTGTATTTAGAACCCAAAGAATCAGCTTCAAAAAGGTTGTTGTCATCTAACAAATCACTGAATTCATTTATAGCTGAAGTCCTTGGTTCACAACCCCCTTTCTTTTTATCATTCCGTAACACACAATTAAAATCTCCCATGACCAACCAGGGAGTATTATTATCAACTGAAGAAAGTTGCTTCCATATGAAAAGGCGAGGGTACCCAAATATACCTCAAGCTAAAATTTTTCCTACCTATAAGTCCTTTCTCCGAAAGTGATTGTCTATGGACTGAGTCGAGATAATACAACTAATCGGTTCACACTTCGTGTGATCATCTATGGATACAAGATCGAGACAATACAACAATGAAGTATGTTACTCGATAAAAAGGTTCGGACTTAACCAAACACAATATGATTCACTTATCAAGTAAATAGGAATTAACGTTTGGGTAATTTACTTTAATTATAATAAAACAATTATAATGCGGAAATATAAAGTAAATGACACCGCAAGATTTTGTTAACAAGGAAACCGTAAATGAAGAAAAACCCCGCGACCTTGTCCAGAATTGAGTACTCTCAGGATTAATCCGGTACACAAAATTACACCTAACTTCGTATAGTTGAGACCAAGCAACTAAACCTATAGTTCACCTAGTTCCGTCTGTATTCCCACGCCTCCGACCTTAGTCACGTACTTGGAACAATTCCTTTGGTTCGTATTCCAAACAGTAAGGTAACAACAAATCTGTTTGGTGTCAACTCTAATCAACCAAGTGATATGAGTCGGACAAAGGCTCTTCCGTTTATCTTAACATAAACTCCTTCGTCAGGTTCTTAGATCTATCTTATGTTCAATTACCGAAGTAATCGTTTAAGATTAAGCCAACAACACTATTAATCCAAAGAATTGTGTTGATGCCGATCTACTCAATTAATTAATCCAATCTATCACAAAGATAAACTGATTATTAATTGGATCCTCTTTTACCAAAACAAGTATTGTGCACACCAAAGATTATGAACCCACAAATCAGAAATCTTCAATATTTTCTTCGTCTTCAAATCTTCTTAGATCTTCAATAAACATCTGCACACAATCACTTGAATCTCTTGTGATCAATCACGCACAGCACGGAGTTTGTTAACAATGGATTATCACAAGATCGTCTTTAGAACTAACAACAGTCTAAAGATCCTTGTCGAAACTCTGAACTAGTTTGAGTGAATCTTATATCATAAGAGAAGATTCTCCAGCATAAACAAACTAGGTGCAATCAAAGTTCAACCACCTTAGTCAATCAAATCAAAGAAAACAAAAGATAAACCGCAATTATCTATTTTCCCGCCAACAGTACTCGCTAGTGATTCTCAATCCCAAAGAAGACTTTAAACTGAGCGGTCATAAGAGATTTCGCCTAATTAGGTTACTCTCCTCTACGAATAGGCGGCTACACCAATAACAACAACAAATAGGAAGTCTGTTGTTACGAAGGATTAGTTTGCAAGAAAGGAAAACTTCAAGTATTTATAGACAAGGAAGTTTGGACACCAAGGAATTTCCAAAACCGAAAATATTTTCAAAATATTCATTAAAGCACAAATTCGGTTTCCATAATTCCTGGAAATGCTCTGTCCAAAAATAATGATCGAAATCTCTCGGAAAATCTCTAATTAGTAAATGCACATTATTAATTCTTATTTCCCTACAAAATGAAGTTAAATACCTTAATTAAAAGATTCTTAACTTATTTATGTTTCGATCCTGTGATTCTCTTCCCTTAGCTAGTAAGGAATAACTTTGAACAATTAAATAAATAAACATTCATAGCATGTGTTCAAAGTATGTCGACATCTTAACTTTGTAAGTTCTCTTTCACACTTAAAACCTTGAAACCGATTGGCCACACTTCCAAACAAGTTTAGAATTAATTCATCTGACTTTCAAGAACTATGCGATTGATCAAATAACATTTAATCACAATCATGGGTTTAACGGTTCTACCAAAACAAGTTTCGGTTCTACCTTCCATGTGAGTACTGTGCATAGTCACACTAGCTTTCCAAAATTTGGTTAACTAGGTACTAGGATCGGTTCCCCACATATATATGGTATCTAACTTATATGGGTTGCATATGTCCATAGGATCGGTTCCCGTTTGTCTAAAAACGTGTTGCAAATGTCCATAGGATCGGTTCCTCTCTCTGCTATAAACCTTGTTGCACCTCATACAAGGATCGGTTCCCCTTTGTGATGTACTGCACCTCTTACTAGGATCGGTTCCCCTTTCCCATATTTGGTCAGACAAAAATCACAAACCCGATCATACCATCTCAGGTGATTACTTAAGATCGGGTTCACTAATAAAAGTCATACCAATACGTAAGTCAGGCCTTTGTGAATAGTTCTACCAAGAACACAACAAGTCGTGAATGGTTATACTCAATCACACATATTGGTTTTTCATAAGATATGCAATGAATAACAAAACCAATAATGCCTGGCGATTTCCTTTTCGATTCACAAACAAGTTTATGAACTTACTTCCTTAAAACACATGTAAAACATTGTTTCCTAGGATGAAATCCTCACCTCATACCCATACATAATCACAATAGCATTCAAATGATTATGTTGATGTCTTATATACAAAGTTTAATGGTTAAGCAATAAACCTCGTATTGTATTCCTTAATACTATGTCTATCTAGAGTTCAAATATGCTTCGCAGTTTTGTTTTCAATATGCACGACTTGAAAGATACGTTAGGGAATGAAACAGTTCAAGTCAAATATCACTAACCTCAAGTGGAAGGATGATTGTTGTCATTGTAGCTCATTGCTTCTTCACATCTTCAAGTCTTCGCAATACTTGTAAAGTCTCAAATCCTAATACTTTCAAGCTAACTTATACGAAGTTGACTCTAGTACATAATCAAGCGACTCTTAACATGAGTTTTGATTCACTAAAGTATGACAACCAAACTTGACATACCAACGCTTGGTGGGTTCAACCGAGCTATGCTCTAACAATCTCCCCCTTTGTCAATTTTAGTGACAAAGCTCTTACATCATATGGATAAACAAATTACAATAATTCATTACACATACGCTTGATTCCCGAATTCAACAGCACAGTAAACCGCTTACATTCAATCCTTGAAAATGTCGTTGTTGACATTATAATAACAAAGCTAATACTCCCCCTAAGGAAAATAGTTAGATATTCAATCCACACGTCTTTGTTATACCACTTCATATGACATGTTACTCCCCCTTAGTCTGTGCTTTCACTCTTTCGTTAAGATAAAACGTTTAAGCACCAATGTTCTTTTCCTTAGCGATACCAATCAATATAAAATCAATGCCAATATCACTTGTTTACTCCAAGTATTTCTCCCCCTTTTTGTCACAAAATGACAAAGAAACGAAAAAATAAAGGACAACACGAAAAGAATCTTACAAATCTCAAAAGACTTGCAACCTGTAGAGTTAGGCACGAGGGTTCCACACATCATGTTCTAACCAATATCAAAACCAAAACTACAAGTAGTTTTATTTTGATATGTTACCAAGGAAACAATTGTATGAAACAATTTTTCCATTTTGGTTTAGCAAACCAAAAACAACTAAGCACCTTAGTCCCTTTGCTAAACCGATTTTACAAAAACAATCGCTTAATTCGAAAAGACCAAAATAAAGATAACTCTATTTTTCTCATCAGGTTCTAATTATCCATAAACTTAGACCTTTCAATTTTAAACAAGACAAGTACTAGGTTAGTTAACTAGCATTTCTGGTTAAGGCATTCGATTAGACTTGAATAACCGAAACCTCACTTCGATAAGTCTAACTAAGATCAGAATTAACTTAGTTTCTCTTATCCGGAATCGAATTGGACTAAACAACTCATCCCGTACACCTTTTATTTCATTAAGCCATAAATAATTCATACAAACCAACATAAATAAACTTGCATAATTATTCACCTCAATCGGAAGCAATTGAAACGACATAGACATTAAAAGCACCGCAATTGCACCGAAATTTTGTAAGCCTAAACAATTGATACCACACAATAAAGCAAGATAACAATAGTTTTTCTTAACCGGAACCAATTGATTCACACACATCCACACACACATAATGGAATAAACATCAATTGTACCGAATTTTTTTTAAGCAAAAGCAATAAATATATATGAAATAAACTCAGGCTTTTCTTAAACAGGAAAATAATTAACTAACAATATTGTTACCTCAAATTTCGCATCCACTTCTCCAATATGATAGCATCTTCTTCCAGGGGGAATTGGTATCGAAATATCATCATGTTGTCATCCTTATGCAAAAACAAAATAATAACAACAACCAACCTTTACCAAAGAAAGGTTGAAAATCGGTTTTAACAATTGCAAGCAAAAGTTGAAAACCGTCGAAACACATATGCTTTTATGCTAAACCAAAACCGATTCAACATATCGTGACTTTTTCACATATTATTTCTACCAGAACCCCTCATGATTCTTTGACAAAGCCTACCAACATGGGCTAGAACTTAATCCTGCTAAATCAAAAAGTCACCCAAACCACAAGGGTTCATAATATATGGGATCGAATATTAAGGTAGTAAAACCGAAATAAAACATCCCATAAACATACATAGCAATAAGATAAAATCATTCAAGCACAAGCTATGTAAACCGAAAACTATCACAAGAAAAATTATAAATCAAATAATTTTATTCATAATAATTTTTTTCATAATAGACCAATACAATCATTGAAAGAAATCAAAAATTGATGTCTATATTTCTAGATTACGTAATACAGCAAATAACTTAATCTATAGGGGTGCTCTTGTTGTTCACTGGGATCTCTTCAGTGTTCAAACTCTTAAAGCATGTCTCAAGACACTTGTCCGCAACCACTTCTTGTTTCTCAAGTTTTTCGACTTGAATCTTCATGTCAGCAATATCAGCTTTTGTCTCCTCAATCTTATCTTTGAGCCAATCTTGATTTCAAACCGTTATAATGAGATTGGTTCTTAGTTCCTCAAAACCTTAGATATAGTCTATCATACTGTCAGAACGAATCCACTTGGTTTTGGTTGGATCTTGTAGGTTGTAATCGAACAGACATGACTCATCTTGTGATCCAATTGAACTATCAGAATCATAGTCAGACATGATATTTGATATGCTCTTCTTCTTCCTCTCTTTATTGATTCCTTGACAATCCTTAACCTTTTGAGCTTCCTCCTTATTAGCCTTTGAGACATTGCCAGTTATTGGAGGCATGCTCGGTTATGCATAGATAAATATAAAAGGATTGATCAGGGTTTTCGAATACAGGTAAGAGAAAGTTTCTCCTTTTAAAAGAGACAACTTTCGGACCAAAAGACCCCTGGAGAATCCGAAAATATAAAAGAATATATTTCGTTTTCTTAGTCCGAATTTCTTAAGTAAGAAGGTTTATTAAAATTCGAAAATTCTAAATAAAACCTCTTTTTGGAAGATCATGTTAAACATGAACATTTTCTGACAACCATGGATTCGCAGCTACCCATATACTGTCACAGATTTTTTCTGATAAACAACTACACAAAACAAATGTGCTCCTGTTTTATTGTGCCTTTCCCATCCAAGTTTATGAGCACGAAAAAGATGAGAATGCACAATTAGGATACAACTAAGTTGTATCGGAGTAAGCTTTTTCCAGCTTACAGTGAATATCAGAAACATAGTTCATGTTTCTCTTCGGGAATTTCTGCCCAAAATATTTTCTCCCAAGACGATGATCTTTTCTAACTAGAGAGATATGACCATGTGTAGAAAATGTACTAACGTGAGAATTCTCAGATATAGATAAATCTCTCTTAATTCTTTCAGTGAGATTTTCATAAGATTTTCTCATTCTAAGGACTTCCTTATGATCCACATTAGTATGATCATCTGAAACAACTATAGGAAATTCCTGATTGTTTCTTTTGGCAGAGATTCTCTCTTTCCCTTCCTTCTGAAATCGTTCCTTATCAAAACCAGAACTGTTTAGATATGGGTGCTGAGGAACCTTTTTCCAGAAGCGATTATTAACTCTTTCCTCTGACTCTTTTGAGTTGATTTTATCAGGATGTGGTATAATCTGTCTTTCTATTGAGGAATAATCTTTCAGTTTTTTAAGACAAGAAACTTCCTTCAAAAATTTTACCACCGTATGTTGAAGAAGTATAAGTTTCCTGTCAAGTGACTGAAAATTGTATTCCTTAAAATCACCACGGAATCGGTTCAAAGTTTCCTTTGGACAAGATTTCGTTTGATCATCAGTAGATCTAGAAGCTGGTTTCTCATCCTCTTCCAACTTGACGTAGTTAGGCAAACTACCATCATCTTGATCTGTTTCAGATGTGATTAAACCGGTTTTGTCACAATCTGTAAAAGTCGAGCAAGGACTTTTAGTTTCATCATCAGAAGAAATCACAACAACATCATTAGTAAGAATCATAGGACGTGTCTCTTTAGATGTAAGAGATTTACCAAGAGCCTCTAGTTTGACAGTGAAATCCATTTTCTCTTTGGATAGACAATTCAGTTGAATGTCTTTTTCTCTGTTCTCCTGTTTAAGAAGATTTGACTTTGTCTTTAAAATAAGTAATTTAGAGGACAGAGATTGTATAGGCTTTAGGAGTTTTACCAACTCTTTATCAACATCTTCTCTTTCATTAGAGATAGACATAGTCACTCCTGGATCATGAGTCAACGAAGTAGTAACATCTTCAACTTTTGAGTATTCATACTCTTGCAAAACGTTAACTAAATCATACATTAGATTCAATTCTTATAGGTTGGAACGCACCAAACACAAATTGTTAGATCTTTTCGTGTTTGCCTGCTCTGATACCAATTGAAAAGGCGAGGGTACCCAAATATACCTCAAGCTAAAACGTTTCCTAACTATAAGTCCTTTCTCCGAAAGTGATTGTCTATGGACTGAGTCGAGACAATAAAACTAATCGGTTCACACTTCGTGTGATCGTCTATCGGTACGAGATCGAGACAATACAACAACGAAGTATGTTACTTGATAAAAAGGTTCGGACTTAACCAAACACAATAGGATTCACTTATCAAGTAAATAGGAATTAACGTTTGTGTAATTTAATTTAATTATAATAAAACAATTATAATGCGGAAATATAAAGTAAATGACATAACAAGATTTTGTTAACGAGGAAACCGCAAATGCAGAAAACCCTCGTTACCTTGTCCAGAATTGAATACTCTCAGGATTAAGCCGCTACACAAAATTACACATAACTTCGTATAGTTGAGACCAAGCAACTAAACATATAGTTCACCTAGTTCCGTCTGTATTCCCACGCCTCCGACCTTAGTCACGTACTTGGAACAATTCCTTTGGTTCGTATTCCAAACATTAAAGGAACAACAAATCTGTTTGGTATCAACTCTAATCAACCAAGTGATATGAGTCGGACAAAGACTCTTCCGTTTATCTTAACATAAGCTCCTTCGTCAGGTTCTTAGATCTATCTTATGTTCAATTACCGAAGTAATAGTTTAAGATTAATCCAACAACACTATTAATCCAAAGAATTGTTTTGATGCCGATATACTCAATTAATCAATCCAATCTATCACAAAGATAAATTGATTATTAATTGGATCCTCTTTTACCAAAACAAGTATTGTGCACACCAAAGATTATGAACCCACAAATCAGAAATATTCAATATCTTCTTCGTCTTCAAATCTTCTTAGATGTTAAATAAACACCTGCACACAATCACTTGAATCTCTTGTGATCAATCACGCACAAAACGGAGTCTGTTAATAATGGATTATCACAAGATCGTCTTTAGAACTAAGAATAGTCTAAAGATCCCTGTCGAAACTCTAAACTAGTTTGAGTGAATCTTATATCAGAAGAGAAGTTTCTCAAGCATAAACAAACTAGGTGCAATCAAAGTTCAACCACCGTTAGTCAATCAAATCAAAGAAAACAAAAGATAAACCGCAATTATCTAGTTTCCCACCAACGGTACTCGCTAGAGCTTCTCAATCCCAAAGAAGACTTTAAACTGATCGGTCGTAAGAGATTTCGCCTAATTAGGTTACTCTCCTCTCCGAATAGGCGGCTACACCAGTAACAACAACAAAGAGGAAGTCTGTTGTTACGAAGGATTAGTTTGCAAGAAAGGGGCAAACTTCAAGTATTTATAGACAAGGAAGTTTGGATACCAAGGAATTTCCAAAACCGAAAATATGCTCAAGATATTCATTAAATCACAAATTCGGTTTTCATAATTCCTGGAAATTCTCTGTCCAAAAATAATGGTCGAAATCTCTCGGAAAATCTCTAATTAGTAAATGCACATTACTAATTCTTATTTCCCTACAAAATGAAGTTAAATACCTTAATTAAAAGATTCTCAACTTATTTATGTTTCGATCCTGGGATTCTCTTCCCTTAGCTATTAAGGAATAACTTTGAACAATTAAAGAAATAAACATTCATAGCACGTGTTCAAAGTATGTCGACATCTTAACTTTGTAAGTTCTCTTTCACACTTACATCCTTGGAACCGATTTTCCACACTTCCAAACAATTTTAGAATTGATTCATATGAATTTCAAGAACTATGTGATTGATCAAATAACATTCAATCACAATCATGGGTTTAACGGTTCTACCAAAACAAGCTTCGGTTTTACCTTCCATGTGAGTATTGTGCATAGTCACACTAGCTTTCGAAAATTTGGTTAACTAGGTACTAGGATCGGTTCCCCACATATATATGGTATCTAACTTATATGTGTTGCACATGTCCATAGGATCGGTTCCCCTTTTCCTAAAACGTGTTGCACATATCCATAGGATCGGTTCCCCTTTCTGCTATAAACCTTGCTGCACCTCATACAAGTATCGGTTCCCCTTTGTGATGTACTGCACCTCTTACTAGGATCGGTTCCCCTTTCCCATATTTGGTCAGACAAAACATTGTTCCCTAGGATGAAATCCTCACCTCATACCCATACATAATCACAATAGCATTCAAACGATTATGGCGATGTCTTATCTACAAAGTTTAATGGCTAAGCAATAAACCTCGTATTGTATTCCTTAATACTATGTCTATTTAGAGTTCAAATATGCTTCGCAGTTTTGTTTTCAATATGCACGACTTGAAAGATACGTTAGGTAATAAAACAGTTCAAGTCAAATATCACTAACCTCAAGCGGAAGGATGATTGTTGTCGTTGTAGCTCCTTGCTTCTTCACATCTTCAAGTCTTTGCATTACTTTTAAAGTCTCAAATCCTAATACTTTCAAGCTAACCTATACAAAGTTGACTCTAGTACATAATCGAGCGACTCTTAACATGAGTTTTGATTCACCATAACCTTCTCCGAGTAACTTGGAAACAACTAGCATGAACAAAGGATATAAGAACACCCTCCGTCTCAATAGTATTAACTTGTCTACTAGAATTAACAACCACCGGAGTATCCATATCAATGGACAAAAAATCCAAATATTTCCTTTAGACGAACCAACTGAATTATGAGTAACTTATGTTTTATAACCATCCACATATAAACCTTGCAAGAAATTAAAAGTACAATGTACCTTAGGTTCAGCAAGACAAAAAACATCAGGCTTGAACTCCTTAAGTAACTCTTTCACACTGTGACTCCTCACGAGCAAAACCATTGATGTTCCAAAAAATAACACGCATTATAAACTTGATTTGGATGAGTTATTAACCAGCTGTGAAGAAGCACCAGCATTCAAACCTGGTGAATTTCCACTTAAAACACGGCTATTTAAATTGGATGCATCAGTTTCCAAGTCTGGCAAGGATTCTGGAACTGTGTTTTGTATAGCTACCCTGCCTGCTGATGAGTTATTAACCATTCGTTGTAACGAAATCATCCCAGCCCTCTTAGTTTCTTGTTCATCTCTAAATTGCGCATAATTGGAGCTTTCCGCAACTGAAGCTGAATTGAGAATATCAAATTTATTACTCGTCAGGACTAATTCACTTGCTAATAATTGATCACAAATAGGAGTTGAAGGGGAAACAAGAGTCATATCAAGGTTAGGAATCCTAGTTCCAACTAGACTTGACTTAGTACCCGGTGGCCTAATTTCACCCACTTTGCCACTTTGAACTAAAACTGAATTCAAATCATGCACATGTTTAGTTTTTGCCATTTCAACAAATGCAGATTCAAAATCAGCTTTGGACTTTGTATAAGCCACCTACAACTGCTTAGCCTTCACCAGCTGAGCAGTATACTCCAAATTATTAGCTTCCACCACCTTAGTAACCACAACTTCATGAACCACTGGAATTTTTGGCGCATTCTTACCCTTCTTACGCTTAGCAACTTGCCATTCACCACCAACATTGTTACCTTGACCGCCATTGTTGTTAACCCTATCTCCAGAATTTTAAGACTGATTTGCATTAGTCTTTTGCTGCCCAGGCACAATACTTTGCTGAACAGAAGAGACTTTTGGTTACTTCTAACATTCCTGATCGTTGTGTCCAATTATCTTGCACTTTGAGTAAAATTTTGGCTTCTTTTGAATCTCCACCGGCTGCCAGAAATCTAAACCTCCCACAGTAACGTGAATAGAATCTGTAGCAGGTTCTGCAAAATTTATTTCCACCAAAACTGAAGCGAAGTGTCCATATTCATGTGCAAGTGTACGCTTATCAACCACTATCGGAGTACCCAACGATTTTTCCATGGCCAAAAGAGTTTTTTCAATCCAAAACTCCACCGGCAAGCCCGGAAACTTGACCCACACGGAAGCATGTGAGGTCCTTTGCTTATCAGCGTCAAAACCAGGAAACCATTCCATTAGGTTTAGCTTTTGATGATCGAAAAACAATTCTTCAACATTCAACAACTTGTCTTTATCAGCTTGCGATATCAACTTGATGATAAAGAAACCCCTATTCATTGGAACGAACTGGACACGTCCCTGACCTAACTGCCATTGTTCCTCAAGGTTATTCTTCACGTCCTGAAAGTTAACTCCTTTTAAATCTAAATGCCCAATAAGTATAAACTTCCAAATATCACACCCTTCCAAATAAAAAGATTCAGGAAGAACCACAACTGGTTTCCCTTCCTTCACTGTTGGTGTAGGTAATGAACTTAGATCTACTAAGGTTTTTGGCAATTTTTGTTTACCCTTAACTTGATCAGCGTAAGTGAGTGTCCTTAACTGAGGAGTTTGAGAACTATCCCCCATATCAAATCACCCAAGGATGATCGAGAGAAGAGATGAAAAAATGAAAGTTTGAAAAACCCTAAAAAAATCGGCAGAGGAGGGAATTTTTTTAGGAGAGAGAAGGAGTTTTTCCAAAAAAAAAGTGTGGACGTGTGATATGTCAATTTTTGTAGGATATATTAGCAGCAGAATAGAAATTTTGAGAGAAAGAAAGCCCTCTCCAGATTGCTTCAGAAAACACACATTCAGTAAATAGATGATCAATTGTTTCAATCACATAATTATTTCATAAGGGACAGTTGACATCAATAGGAGTGTATTTACCTAAGACTTCCCTAACATGCAAGCAACCACTTAAAGTTTTCCAAAGAAATTTTTTAACCCTGGGCAGTATATTGAGATTCCATATTCCTTTCCAATCTACAGGTATGTTAACATGGTTTTTATCGCTTAAAAAATTATAGGCATACTTAACAGAAACAGAGCCGTCTTTAGTGCTTATCCACATCATAATATCTTTTTTTGCAGGATCACAATCAGGTTCAAGCAACCTAATTTATTTGATAGTTTCATTATCAAACACTCTATTAATAAGATTAAGATTCCATCTACCTTCTTCATCCATTATATCAGCCACTCTAGAAACTATCTGAATGCAACTATTGTTTTTTGGTTTAGGAGTATCACCTTTAGGTAGCCATCTATCAGTCCAGATTTCTATATCTCTACCATTCCCTACTTGCCAGCAATGGTTTTCTTTGATAATGTCTAGACCTTTACATATGCTGGTCCAGACCCGGGACTTAATACACTTTTTCTTGTACTTCAGAGGATCTGAGTTAGGGAAATATTTATGTTTAAGAATAATGCACCAAAGCTTTTATGGATTCTTAATTAGTCTCCAGGCAAGTCTAGTAAGCAAAGCAAGATTAAATTTATAAGGACTCTTAATATCCATACCTCAATTAGCTTTTACTAGAGCATATGAAGTCCCAGGCTTTTATGTACAGACCTCTACTACTTTTACTTTTTTGCCACCAAAAATCTCTTTGCAAAGCGTCTAATTTATCTAAGGTTTTTTTAGGAAGAAGGAAGCACATCATTTGATACATGGGCATAGGCACTAGTGACAGAACAGATGAGCGTAGTTCTACCTGCTTGGGAAAGAAATTTTGCCTTCCAACCTTGAACTCTATTGTAAACTCTATTTAACAAAGTTTTATAATTAAAACTTTTATATCAGAGGAGTCCCTAGGTGAGTGTCATCTTTTGTGATTCTACCTACTTTGAGAATTCTAGCTAGCAGTTTGCAATGCTTGTTTTCGACTTTTTTGCTAAAGTATATTCCCGATTTCTGATAATTTATAACCTGACCCGAATAATCACTAAAAATCTTAAGAATATAAAGTATATTTCTATCTTGAACTATAGTGGCAGAAGTAAACAGGAAAGAGTCATTTGCAAAAAAATAAATGGGAGATAAACGGACAATGCTTAGTAACTTTTATTCCAGAAATTTTACTATTAGTTTCAGCATAAGAAAGAAGTCTAGAAAGGGCTTCCACACATATAATGAAGATATAGGGTGACACACCCTGTCTAATTCCTCTAGTAGGGAAAAAAGTTTCACCTTGTGAACCATTAACAAGCACATACAAAGATACAGTAGATATGAAATTATAAACTAAATCACAAAATTCTTTAGAAAATCCAAACTTTTTTAACACAAACATCACAAAGTTCCATTCCATCATATCAAAGGCTTTCGAAAGATCAAGTTTAAGGGCCATATGGCCATTTTTTTCTTCTACTAGTTTTCATTGTGTGGAGGATTTCATGTGCCACTATAATATTATCTGTGATTTTCCTGTTGGGGATGAAGGCCGATTGGTCTTGAGATATAATCTATCTAACAGTGGTTTAATCTGATTGGCTAATATTTTAGTCACTATCTTGTAAAGGGCATTGCTAAAACTAATAGGCCTGATATCGCTTGGTGTTTTCGGCATTTTTGTTTTTGGAACAAAAGTAATAAAAGAATGATTAACAGTCTGGTTAAAACATCTATCTCTAAAAACCTTTTGAACCCAGTGGACTATGTCGTCTTTAAGCAGGTCCCAATATTGTTGGTAAAAACCAGGGGGAAATCCATCAGGCCCATGAGCCCCCCAAGCATTCATCATAAATAAAGCCTCTTTAATTTCAGATTCACTAGGAATTTCATTCAGTTTTTCATTATCATCTACACCTATAGAAGAACTTAGTATCTTATTAAAGATGGGATCTATGACATTCTCATTGCTACTAGCTATATTCCTAAAGTGGTTAGTTAGCAAGTGAATTGATTGTTGTTGACCTTCAATCCAAAGACATGTACTATCTCTTAAGGCATGAATCCTATTATATCTATTTTTATCAGAAGCATACTGGTGAAAAAATTTAGTATTACTATCATTCTCATTAATCCAAGTTTCTTTAACGTGTTGGTCCCAATAGGATTTCTCTATCTCGTACCAATTGGCTAGATCATTTTGAAACTGTTCTATTCTGATTTTCGTCTAAAACTAAATGGTTTCTTATTTTCATTTTCAATAATTTCAAGGATATTAGATATGTTCCTAAAAATGTTACCAAAGTCTTTCTTATTCCACACTCTCAGATCAGATTCTAGATTCTTTAGTGTCCTAAATAGGTTGAAGCTTCCTGATTTACTTTTCTGCACTGATGTTTCTATTACTTTCCTATAATCCTTATGTTCTAACCAGCATTTCATGTACCTATAATGCTTCATACATTTATCATTAATGGGGAGAGTTTCTAGAAGTATAGGGGCATGGTCTGAAGCAACCCTAGTAAGATGTTTATTGCTCGATTTCGCAAAGAGTTCTAACCATTTATCATTTACTAAAACCCTATCAATCCTGTCTTGGATATTCTGTTTACCAGCTCTTTTATTTGTCCAGGTAAAGGGAAGGCCTGTAAAGTTGAGGTATACTAAACCCATAGTTTGAATACAATGAACAACGTAAGAGAAACTACTAGTCGAGGGACTATTCCCCCCTTACTTATCATCCTTATGCAGAATAAAGTTCACATCACCTATAATAGCCCAAGGAGCATTCACAGAAGTAATGTTTTTTATGAAATCCCACTGGTCATTCCTAAGATTATTATCTAAAGCACCATATATAAAAGTAATAAAAACATTCATATTATGTTTAAAAACTTGGAAATGAAAAACATTATCTTTAAACAAGCAAAGTTTAGCGGAGACTCCCTGATTCCATATAATGGCAAAGCCACCTGATCTGCCAATTGATGGCATAATGAACCAATCCTTAACTTTTAACCTTTTAAAAACTTTTTCCATTACTGTAATGTTAACTTTAGTCTCAGACAGGAAAATCATGTCCAAATTATGGGATTTATTTAAGTGCTGCAAATGATCTTGTTTTAACATAGACCTAATACCCCGAAGATTCCAGGATAAAACCTTGAAATCATACCCAAATTCTTTATCTTCCATGACCATGTAAAAGAAAATTTGCCTTTTATATAGTGGTAAAAAACTATCAATGATGCAATTCATGAATAAGCAGATGTAAATGCATATACATGTAATACACTTTTTTAAATAAACCTTTTTAAAAATATATATACTTGACTCTAATTTAAAAGATTTGAAGAACATCATAATGGAGATAACAAAGCAGGACTTAAATGCAAGATATACTTAACATTCAAACAGTTTAAAAAGGTGAGTTTTATAAAAAAAAAATACCCCATTGTTTAAATCTTGCTCCACAGGGATAGAACTGCCAACACTGACACCAGATTGGCCATCTCAGTAACACTCATTCAGCATCAATACCATTCATCCCATTACCATACAACACCCTTTCTTCTATTTCCATTGGTATATTGTTTTCTTCCTCATTAACCAATACCCATTCACCACCACTACCAACCTTCTTACTTCCTTCATTTCCAACACCATTATCCTCACTTGTCTCCTTTATTACTATATCGTTCCTTCTTTCCATGATTGAGTACTGACTTAACAATCTAAACCAATCTGCTTGTTTTTTCTTTTGCTTCATTTCTTTTTGATTAACAACACTTTCCTCCTGCATTGGTGCCTTTCCTTTGAGCATTCTTTTGACCTCATCTTCAGTTAAATTACCACTTTCTTCCTTATTCTTTCCAGTGTCTATCTTCAACTACTTTACCTCTTCTCCCATCACTAATGACACCAATATTGCCAACACTTCTAATTTCAGATGGTATCACTTCTTCCTCAGCATCAATTCTTCTTCTCTTTGTTCCCCTACTCTGATATTCCACCCTATCAATTTCACTTTCATAAATCTGGAGACATGTAGCAGCATTGACAAGGACAGCAACATCAGTATCTTGAACAGGAACAGTAGAAACTTCCTCATAACCATTGTAAACATAAACTTTAGGGAAAATATTCTTTGAAGCTATAATTTTGGCTCTACACTTTTCTTCTGAGTGATCTCCATCCACAAACCAACATTTTCTACAAGTTCCATGAGGAATTTCCATGTATAAAATCCTTAGCTTGATAGTTTCCTTGTCTGCAATCTCATGGACTTTATAATTATCAAGGATTATGATTTTTACTTCATGCACCAAAGCTTTTGATGTGTCTGCAATTACATGAGCTTGATACTCTCCCTGTGGGTTAAGAGGACCTATCAAATTAAGAACTCTACCAATTTTACATGTCACATGCTTTGCTACAAAGCCTTTTTCAACCAGATCACCTCTTAAATTAAATCTGACCCAGTAGTCTTGTGCAGTGAAATCAACTTCCTCCACCTTAATATCAATATTGAACACACGCATAGATAGAAGCTTCCCATGGACTCTGTTTGGAATGGAGTAAATAGCAGCATCAAAATCAGCAGCATTTGAGAACCTGATAATGGAAATCTTAGGATCAACAGTTTTCCTTATAATGATTCTTCCAGTTGGAGACCAAGCCATGTTAAGAGCATATGCTAACTCTCCAGTTTTGAGGCCTCTTGGATCATCACCTTTCTTTATCTCTTTGAACAACTTAACAATCACTCTCGGATATCTTCTTTTTTCAATTGCCTCAGCAGCAGCCCTTAGAAACTCCACATAATATTTTTTTGATGTTGACAGAGGCTGAACTTGATCTTCCAGAACCTCAATGAGATGAGCAATATAGTTTCTAGTAGGAACATCAGACATTTTTCCAAAGGAAGTACAAGATGAAAGAAGAATAAGATTTTGGGTTTGGTTTCTTTTTGTGTAGAGAATGGGATAGCTAATGTTCAGTTTTATACTATCACTTCTATATCTTTCTAATATATAAATTTTACTCTGAACTTGACTGACACTTGTGAACAATAAGAACATTTATGCAGAGAATGAATATGATTACTTCTGAAGGTCTTTTTTTTGCATGTAATCTTGTAACTGTAGCTGCTGAGAAAAATTGCCACTTGTGATGAATGAAAGTTTCTGTATGATTTTATACTACTATAATTGGCATAAGAAACTATTATTAAATTTAGTCTTTCTCATTGCATTACTGCTTGAGGAGATAGGTCGATATTCACGAAGTACTGAGAGAGATTGTCACTGATGTATGAGGTTAACATGATGCTAGCATTTTTTTTTAATTAATATTGTCTCTGACAGCTGAGGTGAGGATGATGTTATCAACTGTTTTAAAATTGTTCCCCAAGGAAGAATTAAAAATACTAGTAATGATTATTCCCTGATCATCAGTCATGAGATTTGGAACAAAACCTTTGTCACCTTCTAAAATTTGAGATACTTTACTTGCGCCTAAGGAAAACATCCCTACCAAGAGAAGCATTATCCTGATGCACTGTAGCTCCCCCTTCCTTCTCGAATCCGAGCAAATGACCTGAGATGACTAAACTGAGCATTAGCTCCAACAGAACTTTCCCTGCAAAACAAGGAAATCAAAAAAATTATGATAACAAGTTGTAATTGAATTTTACTCATGTTGAGATTTAAAGACCCAAATCACTCAGAGAAAGCTTAATAATAAATTGAAAAAATTGAGTCAAGCAAGGAAGATTAAAAGGGAAAAGATTGATAAAATCAGTTGGAAAAACTTATAGACGAAATTAATCAAGACCCAAATTGAAAGAAACACTGACAAGACTAAAGACCCAAAGAATTAAGATTTAAACCAGGCTAATTTTGAAAAAACCCTAAACAGAAAAGGGGAATTAAGAAGATTTAAGACATAAGAATAAAGGAAACGTAATTTGATTTACAAATTCATAGAAACAAACAGGTTGAAGCACACAAATCAAAGAAAGAAGATTATGAAGAACAACATAACAAAAGAATTAAGATTTCATGGAAGAAATTATGAAGCTGAGTTGACTCGGTTTTATCGCCGATCCTCGGAGGCTCTCTCTTCCTATGACAATTATTCAAGTCATTAGATAAAATATAACCGAAAGAAATAAAAATCAAATGATTTGATTTTCCTCTTTTGTTTGTTAAAATAATGTATATATATGGTAGGTTATATTAGGTATCTAAATTTTTTGATGTCATCAGCGAGCAGGATAATTTTAAAATAAAATCAAGCCCCAAATTTAAAGAATGATTTTTTAGGGATCATGGTTTTTTTGGGGGACCATGGTCTTATTAGGCCACCTTCCCTATAGTTATAAGGGGTGTCCTAGAACACTGAAATGACTAACCTACCCTTAACCTAATTTAATTTAAAACCAACACAATAACCACCTCTCTATATATATATATATATATATAACCACCACTTCCTCTCACCACCACCTCCCACCACCGCCTATTACCACCACCACCACCAACCATCGATTACCACCACCACCACCACCCACCACTGTCGATTACCACCACCAACAATAACAACCATCTCCCACCACCGATTACCACCACCGCCCACCACCGCCGATTACCACCACCAACACCTCCAATTATCACCACCAACAACCACCGATTACCACCACCACCTCCGATTACCACCACCACCACTATATATAGCTTAATTTAAAACATTAACAAAGATATTCTCACAAACCCATTACTTATCATTCGTTTTTGGTTGAATAAATGAGAACTAATCATCAAAATGAGTTGAAAATGGAAGTTGCAGAGAGGTTTAATGGAGTTTTTTTTTTTAAGCAAAAAGTTCGGTTATCACAAATTATTTTTTTCTTAACCGAACTTAAATTTCGGTTGATTCGCAAAAAAATACTTTTAACCGAACTCCTTGTATTAGAAAAATACAAGTCCATAAGTTCGGTTCGTTCGCAAAATTATTAAGTTTTATTTGTAACCAAACTCTACCTATTAGCCAAGTTCGGTTGATTCGCAAAATATGTTGAAGTTTGCGATCCAACCGAACTTCTAACACTAGGTTCCTTTTAACCTGAAGTTCGGTTGGGAACTTGCTTTCATTGAAGTTTGCGAACAAACCTAACACACAAGATGTACTCAAGTAAATTGTCAATTTCAAAGTTCGGTTACCTACCATTTTATCCTAGGTAACCGAACATTGCACTGTACGACCAAAACCTCCATTAACGAGTGAGTTCGGTAACTTGCGTGTTTGGAAAACGTAACCTAACTACACTTTCAGGTGTGTTCGGTCACATGTTCTTGACATATGGTAACCAAACTACACTTTTAGATGTGTTCGGTTACATGTTGTTGACATATGGTAAACCGAACTGGCCCAAATTTACATAAAAAATTTCATTTTTTGAAAGTTTGGAGCAATTCAACCAACATTATCTAAGTTTGAAGCATACCTGGGTACCCAAATACCCTTCCTCCGGTTGTGGTTGGTAAAATCCATCATTTTTCATGTTTTCCTTCTTCATCTTCTCTAACTTTACTCTCTCAATAATTCTACTTCTTTAAAAAAAAACTCATCTGATTTTTTAATCTTACTAATTATCTTTAACTTAATCATCTCACTAATCATTACACTAATAGCGTGTTCGTTACAGGTAATTGGGAGCCCGGGAATTGGATTCCAAGGGAATATGCCCAATTTCCTTGAACCGAACAGCCATAAAATTTCCAGAATTGGATTCCTAAGGAATCTGATTCCCTCCTATCAGCTCTATTCCATTGCAGCGCTGGGTGGGTGGAAAAGAATTCGATTCCGGAGAAAACAAGGGGAATTGAGCTTAAATTACCAAACTGTCCATCTGAAAACAAAATCTCGATCTGTTTTTCAATTTTCATTTCTAACCATTTCTTCGTAATCGAGAGAGAAGAAGAATAAAACCACTGAAGAACGAGAGATTGAGATCTACGATAATTAGGTTAGGGTTTTAACTTCTGGTATGTATGTCTTTCATCTTCTATCTGTATGTAATTTCCTTTTTATTTTTAACTGCTCATTTAGTTTGTTTTTAGGGTTTTGATTTCTTTTTATTTTGTTGCAGGAGTTATTAATTAAACGACCAATTATCATCTCAATTGGATTTGCGGCTTTGTGATAATCGGTCATCAACTCAGGAAGAATAATCTCTTCCATAAGAACTGTAATTTTCATTTTCAACAGTACCAATTTCTTCTTCTCCCGACTCAATCAACTACAGTATTATCAGCTTTTCCCTTTGATTCAACTATTAAGAACTTTCAAGGTATAATTTGTTCACCAATTTCATTTAAATTGATTTCGGTAATTTTTTAGTATGGATTTGAGTGTTGGTTTTATGATAAAATTAGCTTATGCATGTGTATGTGTGTTGGGTTTATGATATAATCCATGAAATCATCTTTTCACTATCTCTTGATTGTGTTGTGTTATGTTAGTAGTAGTACCCTGCATAAATTTGTAGTTGCTATAATTGGGGTTGTTCTATGTCTTCTCATATGAGTCAGGGAAATGATGTATAACAAAATTTGGTGCAAGAGATAGAAAGCTATTTATAATAGGAAATGCTAAGCAACTGGGTATGTTCTTTGTGGGGGGGAACTCATTTTGTTGTTTTCTAGATATCCGATTTCATTTTGTTCTCTGTATTCTGGTTAGCGGATAGTTGGTTTTTGTGATTCCAATTTCTTAAATTTGACTCACCATTCAAACACGGTAACAGCCCGTTGGGGAATGAACTGGTTGATAGTTTTAATGTGAGTTTATACCATTTTGTTAGTACTGAATTTTTGTGAAAACTTTTGAGTTTGGTTGGAACCTTTTCAGTTGGGAAAATAACACTTTCTAATTCTTTTAACTTCTACCATTTTTATGTGAAAACTAGTATATTTTTTACCTTGTCTTGGAACTTTTCCTTAATCACTTTATTTGGAGAATAACTTCTGAAAATAGGCCTAAGCAAAGTGTGTACGAGAATCCATCTATAAGCTTTGGAGGAATTTGTGTTCATTAAACTGTATCTTGTTTTGGTTTTGATCAGGTGTTGAGGAAGAAGAAACTGTATCTTTGGTGGTGGTTCATTTCGCAGTTGGCTTTAGCTTACACAGAGACTAACTTAGAGGTTTGTTTTTGCATTTTTCTCTCATTGTGTGGTTCTGGCATAATTCTTTTTGTCATGCTATTTTCTTCAGACTATCTTGCTTCAAACTATCAAATTTTATTTTTCCATTGAGGACAATGCTTCCCTACTTGAATGAGAATGATTTTACAATCCACTTATCACTTATAACTTAGATTATGCTTGTTTTGTCCTGAAAAACTTTTGAGATTTGATTTGAGGCCTATATTGAGTCACCCTGTGGCTGTATGATTTTTTATTGTTTCTATTTTTGAGATCTTGTGTTTTCAAGTGGTATGATGGGACTTCAATGAATTACTGGGTCCGCAGTAATTTGCAGAATAATAATCTTCTCTAACAGTAACAAGTAGGTTAAAAATGGCAACACGTTTAGTTTTATTATCTGTCTCTCTATAATCATGTATGGTTGACCATTTTGTTCTTATGCTTTTCAAATTCAGACCCACTTCCAGTATGGCACCTCTAGTCTTGACCAAAAAAGAAAACTTGAAATGATGACAAACGATATCCGAACAATGTTGGATGCAGTAACTTTATTTTACATTTATTTCTATTCATATGTCTCGCGTCAGCAAAGCTGTGTGTTGAGAGCCAATGATCGTTTTGAATTAACTATGGTACGATTGTGGGTGATGGAAGATTTGGTATACAAAAGTGACACCAAATGTAAATCCCAACTTCGTCTCGATAGACGCACTTTTAGAGTTCTTTGTCATAAGCTGCGCACCACTAGTGGATTAGAAGATAATAGAAATTGTGATGTCGAAGAAATGGTGGCGATATTTTTATATGTAATTGCGCGTCACCATAAGAATAGAGTTGTGGGTTTTCAATTCAATCGCTCAGGAGATACGATTAGTAGACATGTGAACACGGTGTTGAAAGGAGTTATTAGGCTTCAAGGAGAGTTGTTAAAAGAACCGGTAGCAGTCGCTACAAGTTATGTTGACCAAAGATGGAATTGCTTTAAGGTATGAGATTATCTCTAATGAAATATTAAAACCTTGTTAACCTTATCTGTAATGAATATTAACGCTTGGTTTTTCGTATCTATAATGAACTATTAACACGACCTTGTTTACCCTGCCTAGGGGCATTAGATGGAACACATATTAGTGTCCACGTTGCTACAGCAGACAAGCCTAGCTATTGTACAAGGAAAAGTGCAATTGCTACCAATGTCTTAGGTGTATGTTCTCAAGATTTGGAGGTTATATATGTATATCCTGGATGGGAAGGATCAGCTGCCGATTCTCGTGTTCTTAGGGAAGCCATTTACAAAAAAAAATGTCTTAAAAGTTCCACATGGTAAGTTTGTTAGAGTATTGTAACTTGAATCTGCGGATTAGCGAGTTTTTTTCATGTTTTTTATTAAGATAATGATGGTTTTTTACATGCTTACTTGTTTGGGTTACTATTACCTTTTCGATGTCGGTTATCCAAATAGTGGAGGATTTCTTGCTCCCTTTAGAGGTCAACGTTATCATCTGAAGGAATGGGGGAGAGATCGTCTAGAACCCAGGACAGCTGAAGAGTTATTCAATATGAAACATTGTAGGGCTAGGAATGTGATTGAAATAGTTTTTGGATTATTGAAAATGAGATGGGCAATACTTAGGGGTCCCTCATGGTATCCTGTGAACATACATTGTCGTTTTATCATGGCATGTAGTTTGATACATAACCTTATTAAGAGAGAAATGCCGATGGATGAATTTTTACCGGAAGATGAATATGAAGATAGACCAATTAATTTGGTTTCTCCTCAAGAAATTCGAATGATCGAACATGTTGATTCCTCGAATTATTGGGATGTTCAGAGAAAGGAGTTAGCAGATCAAATGTGGGAAAGATGGACTGCACGTAGACGTAGGCGCATAGTTAGTTAAATGATTTCATCATTTTCCTGTATTAGCTTACATTTTTTATCACTTTCATTTGTACTGTACTGTTACAAGAACAAGGTTTATTACTTATCTTCGAATGGTATAATTTTGTCAAATGGTTTATTTCAGATTTATTTTTGCAAATGGTCTTAATTTGATGGCTAATTCTTTCAGCAAGTTTGTATCAGGCACTCTTTCACATTTTGAAGCGATTCGTAGTACATTGGCTCAAGAATCAGACACCAACAAGCAGTTGTTTGAGGAGCTGCAGAAAATTGATGGTCTTAATGATGATGATGTGATAGATGCTGCATCGATTATACTTGATTCAACTACAAAGACCAAAATGTTTTTCGGGATGGACGAAGGAAAGAGGGCTCACTATGTGAAGAATAGAATACTCAAGTAGAGTAGTGGAAAAGGGAAGCTCTTGGTATGTTTATTGTGCTCTTGTTATGGCGATATTATACATAAGTTGGTTGCCAGTAACATTGTGGAGGAAGAATAGTGATCTTAAATCTGTTTTGAAATTTTGAATTCTTAAATTTTTGAATTTGAATATGAATTTTAGTTGTGTATTAGAATTTGGTTGCCAGTTAGATTGTGGAGGAGTAATAGTCCCATTGTTTAAATTTGTTTTGAAATTTTGAATTCTTAAATTTTTGAATTTTAGTCATATATTAAAATTTTCAAGGATATTTAAGTAATATGATAGATTTGGATTACATTGTAATCCAATAACCCCAACCGAACATATTTTCTTATACTAAGGAATCCATTTCCTGGAATCCAATTCTAGGAATTGGATTACCCTATAATCCAATTCCTGGGATTTGAAAAACTTGAAACGAACGAGCCGTAACTATTATTAACACTAGCTAATCATCACCCAAAATTAATCAGGAGGGTAATTTAGGTATTAATATAAATATCTAGATAAGGGGTGACCTAGATTTACTTCTAATGTCTTTACTCAAAATAAAACCATGGTCCCTGAAGAAAAATCATGGTCCCAAAAAATCGTTCAATTTAAAAGTTTTGGCTTAACATTTGGTGGGGCTTCAGTTTCATAGTGTTGAACCCATATAGTATTGGGGTTCAAAATAGTTTTCCCTTTACTTATCAGCGGCTGCACTGCAAACATTGGGCGGCCCACGCAGAATTTCACTCCCTAGTCCCTTCTATAAACACCCTTGATTTTATCACTTCAAAACCGAGAACAAAGTGGATAATACCATTTGTTACAATAACGAGCAGCTGCAGTTGATACAAACAGCAAGAAAATTGGTATTCGACTATCTTATAAACTTGCAGGCTGAAGTTGGAGGTTGTGCATCCTATTTCTTTGTCTCTGTTATTTGTTCCTGAGTTGATGGGTTTCTAATTTACAGTATGAGTTGTGGGTTTGCTCATTCCCCAGCTGCAATTACTGCTTTGATACATCCTTCCAAATTTGAATCTGTAAGGGTTTCCTACCATACAAAATGTAAATGTCTAAAATCGAAGCTGTACCAAAATCTTGCTTATCTTGGTTCATTCAAGGTATGTTTATATGCCTTCTCTATTTTAATATAATGCTATCTCTTGTTGGTCTGGTATTTAGTTAATGTATCTAGGTAAAACAAGGAACTATCATCTTTAGAAAATGTGTTGGTTTTGTGTCACTATTGAACGGATGCATATATCTGGAGTGTCTGGCTGATTTATAGCATCTGGATGATTAGTCCATTAGTGAAATTGGCAAACTAACCATCGTCATTTTGAGGCTTCAGTCCTGGTATCTATAGATTGTTTCAGATTGAGGTGGTCTACTTGGCTAACCCACACCTAGGTTCTCCAAAATACCCATTGCTCCTGAAACTGGCCTGAAGAAGATAAAGGGCCTTTTAATTGAATATACCTCGCTTGCCTATCCTTTCTCCAGGTAATCCTTTGTGTCTAGGACCTGTAATTGATAGTTATCATCATCACATTGTACAAAGGTAGAAAAGTTATGCCTTAACAGTTCAATATTGATTGCTTTGACCCAGCAATGTGTAGTTCACAACCTTTTGCGTTACTCAAGTCAAGTAGCCTGGGAACTGAACTTACTTTGAGGCTAATCTTTTTTGCTGCTTTTGGTCACAGTTTAATGGCTGTGAAGTAGAACTTCCACCTCAGATTGCATTTCAACCTCACCCAAACGTGTTTCTGATCAAAGGCAATCATCCCCAAAATGCGGATTTTCCTCGATGCTACTCAAAGAAAGAGAAGAAGCCCTTCCCGATACCTGTTTTGGAGCTAAGACGAGCTGCCAGGGAGAGACAAAAGAGCAGAAAGGGGAAGCCCAGGAAACCAGTAGTACCTCCGAGGAATGGGATGCTAATACGAAGGCTTATACCGGTCGCATATGAAGTTTTCAACTCCAGGATCAAACTGATTAACAATCTTAAAAGGCTCTTGAAAGTGGTGCCAGTGCATGCTTGCAAGTAAGTATCTGGCTCAGTTTACATTTGTGGTTTTCTTTATCTTGACGGGTATGGCTGTTATAAAAGTAATTATACAAGAAACTAGTGCATACAAAAAGAATAAATTTCTGATATTTACTGTTCATGCTGTGGGTGATTTGCCAAACTGCGATTGACAAAAAGAGGCTCTTGTTAAGCCTCTCTCTAAGAGTTTATTCATTATGTGACTTTGAGCATCCAGCGTCACAAATGGGTAAAGATGTTTAAGTGGTGGCTTTTTCTTAGATCAACCACCCTTGTTGATGTTGCACTTGTATGTTGTCTTCTAAACACAACCATATCTCTGATCTAGTAAGTTGTCTCTGTTTAGTGAGTTTAAATGTATATCCATGTGCGGTTCATGCCTGGAACAACCCCAATTGCCAAATGATTCAATGTACTTGACAATGAAATGACGTAGAAACCCTATTACAGCTGAAGTCATGTAAATGCACATTAAGACCCATGTATGTTTGGTAGTGAAATGTATGCAATATTCGGTTAGAAGTATCACTTAGCAGATGTGCACCTTGTAGTGGTAGTCGTATAAATAAATATATACAGAAGCTGTAGGGGGCAAACATGTAACAAGCTTTTTTTGGTAGCTGATAGAATGTAATTATGTAGTAACAAAAAAGAACTGCTGAGTGGCCCCAAAATGGTTATCGTAAATCTATGACATCGTATTTTCTACAGGCAACTCGTAGTTGTAATAGTTGGGGTATCAAAGATTCGAGAGTTGTGAAGCCACTCTCAAGTAGGGCTATGCTGTCCAGATAGTGTATATGTAGGTAAACGTTTAAATGACATACATATAGCCTCCGTTCAAATACCCTACTATAACTGATTTTCCTTATGACCAGCCAGACAATGGTGCTTTACTTTGTAGTCCAATTCATAGTTCTAAACTTAGTATTGAAAGTTTTCATAGAGTTTTTTTAAACGTAATTTTAGTCTTGGTACGGACTTTGTGATTCTTATAAATACGAGTAGTTTATATCGGCATTTCTTATATGTCTGTACATGTAGATGGTGTAACGAAATTCATGTGGGACCTGTTGGCCATCCGTTCAAGTCATGCAGAGGACAGCAAACCGAGCGCCGCAAGGGACGGCACGAGTGGATACAGGCGACTATTGAGGACATATTCTTGCCAGTTGACGCCTTTCACCTCTTCGATCGTCTTGGGCCACGTATTCCTCATGAAGAAAGATTTTCCACCCCTAGGGTACCAGCACTTGTTGAACTTTGTGTCCAAGCTGGGGTTGACTTACCTGACCTTCCTACAAAGAGGAGAAGAAAACCAGTAATTCGTATAGGGAAAAGTGAAATAATTGATGCTAATGAAGATGACTTGGTAGAAGAAACTTTTACACCAGAATTCAATGAGATAATTGATGCTAGTGAAGATAACTTGGTGGAAGAAGATATCGCGCTGGTAGTTCCTGAAACATACACCTTGCATGATATCTTACCTGATTCGGAGATACAATCTCCGTCAAATGCTGAAGAACTAGCCTTACTCTCTGAGGAGACAGTTGAAGCATGGGATAAGATGAGACAAGGGGCGAAGAAGTTGATGAGGAAATATTTAGTGAGAGTGTGCGGATACTGCCCGGAGGTGCACGTGGGACCCAGTGGACACAAGGCACAAAATTGTGGGGCATATAAGCACCAGCAACGAAATGGGCAACATGGGTGGCAAGCAGCGACCCTTGATGATTTGATACCACCGAGGTATGTGTGGCATGTTCCCGATGTGAGAGGTCCTCCTCTGCAAAGGGAGCTGCGGAACTTTTATGGGCAAGCTCCGGCTGTGGTGGAGATTTGTGTGCAAGGGGGTGCTGTTGCACCAGAAGATTATAGGTCAACAATGAGGCTGGATGTTGGGATTCCAATCGATATTAAAGAAGTTGAGATGGTAGTTTGACGTGAGTCCATTTCTTATGTATGCAAAACATAATTAATGTATGTAAGCTGAAGTTCTATGGCATTAAATGTTTTTGCGGCCTCCAATTTGTGCTACACTTGTGATTTCACCTGCTTGTGAGCTGGGTGAACAGAAGTGTATTAGTATCAGTGACGAAAGAAATGTTCCCAAATTCATGGCAAGCTAGTAAGAGAAAGAATGTACTGTCCAAGATATGAACTGTTGCTCTCAGAGGTCGCTTTGGAGTATCGAGCGTCGTAGAAGGCATAAAAAGAGATGGCGATTCAGGAATCTGTGGATTTTTCAGTTGTTATGGAACAGAACGGTAAAATTTGGCAAAACTGATGATGATTGTAGTTGTAATATGGGATTTTGTTCTGTTAATTGTGTTATGCATGAATAGTTAATTCATGATAGAGATCTACTACCTTCAAGAAAGTCTCTTTCAACTTTTGTTTGGAGCAAATTTACTCCACCCAAGTTCATTTGTATGATTGTATGTACTGCGGCAACTGTCTATTCTATTCTTATGTTATGCAAATGGATATAATTGCGTTGAATGTGTGTGTACGGCTAGTCTGGATGATGCTGGGTCCGATAATCACTTGTTTTTGCATTGCAGGTTCATCTGCCAGGTCTATGCCCACTTTATCACACCACAAGGCATTGAGTGGATCCTTCAGGTTAGTAATTTTGTTGATTTCCAGGTAGCATGGGACTACCTTTTCTATTCTGCTTAGGATTTTTCTTCACTGTTGTGTTCCCTTCGAGTATAGTACTACCTCTCTTTTGACCCGTCCTTTCATCAGGGGTCTGACGCCCTTGCACATTGCTATTCCAGATTCTCATATGGTAGAGTTTTGACTGCTCATACCAAAGGCAAGAAAGAAAGAACCTCTCATTTGTATTTTTGTAACAAGCAAGACTCTTTCAATTGTCAAGCAGGGAAGAAATCTGCTAGTCTAGTATAACTGGAGAAATCTGAATAGACTGTGTCACAGGTTTCCGAAGCAGTTTCATGATTGGCATCATTTACCACTAAACAACCATACTGTTAAGGACTCATTATTGCTGATGTGGTCCAAGGCTATCAAAAAGTGTTTCAAAATTAAAGCAAAGGACAGATGCCAACAGTAGCAAAATATTGGATTCCATACAAGAAGCAGGTGACACAGATGGGCAATAAACCATGTAGGCCATATTGACGACCAAATGACTTCATAGATTCAACCCCATCAACCTAAAATATCAGAAGAAAGGTGAATTGACAGGAAAAAAAAGAAGAAGAAAGAGAACCAAAGGGGAGTTCATAAGCATATGCAAGATATCTAAACAAGAGAGAGGAGACATGGAAAATGAATTTGTTACCTTGTATGTAAATCACATGAACATGGGGGGGGGGGGGGGGGGGGGGGGGGGGGGGGGAGGTGGAAATTAAGGTGATCCTTAGTAGTTTTAGATTGGAAACCAAAGCATATAATCAACCAGCAATATCATAGTGTATCCACATGTTCAGTTTTCTAGAGGTTGTACATGTAACATGGTGTTAAAGCTCTGGATTCGACAGCAGAACCCTGAATTTCATTAGATAGGGAAAAGAAATCTCTATTTTACATGAATGGAATTACAATCTATTCCTTCTTTATAATACAAATTAACCAACATGAATTTTTTTAGCATTTTCACATGAACAACTATCATTTCATCACCATAGATTTCTAGAAAAGAAGTTAATAGACTTACAAGTTATTCTATATCTGTTTTAGCTCTTCTCCTGGATCTGCTCAAGTATTTGGAAGGTGGAGATGGGGATAATTCAAACGGGACTCCTTGTAGATCCATTTCACCTTTTAAGATTTTTACAATTTCACTAATATCTGGCCGTAATTCTGGCATCTTCTTTAAACACATGAGAGCCAAATTGATGCAGAGACTTGCTTGATCTTTATTATAGGTGTCTTTCAATTTCTCATCAACTAACTCCAATATATTACCACCTTTAGCTAACTGCCTACACCAGTGAATCAAGTTGGCTTTCTCGAGTTTCATTGGTGAATTTAAAACATGCAACGGTCTTCGACCGGACACGATCACGAGAATTAAAACTCCTAAACTGTATACATCAGCCTTCTCCATCAAATACCCACAACCACCATATTCAGGAGCAACATAACACACAGTTCCTCTCATGCTTGTTGTACTACTCAATTCCCGGCTGAAAAGATCCCCACTCCACATATCACTTGCAGCTGAATGAGAGTTTTTCTTCCTCCAACCCTTTCTAAAACTAAAATCTCCGTCAGAGTTGGATTCATTTTGAATATGTTCACCAAATTTAATCCTCTTTCGAGAAAGTAACCTTCGACCTATATTAAATGACTGAATCTTGAGGCCTTTCTTCACCTTAGATTTAATCTTCTTTAACTTACTATGCTTCTTGCTAACCTCTGCAAGGTTCTCTTCTTTCCACCATTCTTGCATCTTCCTCGGCTTCTTATTACAATTTTTTGTACACTTCTCTTCATTTTTGTTAGACCTCTTTTTGGACTGTTTAAACTCGGGTTTGCTTAAACTTTCTAACTTATCTAACTGTGCTGAAGTATCCAAATGGGATTTCTCATGATTGTTACCTTTCTCTTCATCCCAATCAGCGTTAGTTGATGGGCAAATCTGACTACCAATCCACTCTGTAACATAATCTTTACTACACAATTCACCACTCCCGTCTTGTCTCCACCACCAATCTTGTCCCCATTGCATAATAGGCGACGACGAAGAAACAAAATTCAACTCCTTGCTATGATCAAAACTACAAAGCTCTTCTTCATCAGGAACAAACTTGCTCCAATCCTCCCTAACACTATCATCATTTCTACAGATCTCCTTCCCCTTTCCATTTCTGTACTTTTTCTGATCATCCTCATCATTCAAATTCAAGTTTGGTGATGTTTTAACATTATAATCAACTAATCTATCATCTTTATTATAATAGTAGTTCTTAGAACTAGAAGCCTGTAAAGCAAGAGAAAAATCAACTTGAGTACTACTGCTCCTAATATTTACCTGATTTCCTTTGATTTTTGTTTCTTGATTTGAAGAAAGATCTTGACTTTTCAAAAGCTCTTCGCTTCGACCGAAATCTTGACTAAACAAATCAATACCAAATTCACCTTCTGTTTTAATTCTGGACAAACCAAAATCAGATATCTTAGCTCGATAATCATACCCTAGTAAAACATTACTAGGTTTAACATCACCATGAATGATAGGAGGATCGCATTCAAGATGTAAAAATGAAAGAGCTTTAGTAATATCAAGTATAATCTCAAACCTTTTCTCCCAATTCAAACAAAAAACCTCTTCATTAAACAATGATTCCTGTAAGCTTTTATTAGGCATGAATTCATAAACTAAAAATCTCTTTGTTTTGTCAACACAATAACCTAATAAAGAAACTACAAACTGTGATCTTAAACCACCCAGAATTTGCAATTCATTTTGAAATTCTCTATCAGCTTGTAATGAAGATGAATCAAGTTTTTTAACAGCAATGGATTTACCATCACGTAATATACCGTGATAAACAGTACCAGAACCACCTTTTCCTATATAATTCGATTCATTAAACGAATTAGTAGCTGATTTGAGTTCTCTGTACGAGAATATCTGTAACTTTAACAACGGTGTGTTTGAATCAAATGGGTTAGTTTTAGAACGATTAATCAGAGTGTAATAAATATAAAAGAGAAAGAAGATTAGAGCGATGAGAAATAGAAATGAAGCTGCGAATGTAATAGAGAGAAGTAGAATCTTAGAATGAAGAAACGAATTAGTTTGTGTTGAAAGGAGAGCTCTTGAAGGCATAGTTTTACAAGGGTTTCTGTTTTGTGTGAAGAAGAAGAAGAAGAATTGGGTAATGGTGGTGGTGGGAGTGAGTAATCATTTTCCGGTATACGAGGTGGTGGTGGTGATGGTGGAGGGTCCCGCGATTGTGATGAAAATGGAGAGACCTTTTGCTTTTTCTCATTCTTTCGTTTGCTTTGCTTTACAGTTGTAATCAATATATTATGACCGCAGCTGTACACAGGGCCGACTAAAGCTATATACAGGGCCATTGAATAGTGTCAATGCAAATGGGCGAAAAAGTAGCTACTTTCGAAAAGCAAAATCAATGGTTGACCACCGCTGTTCACTGTCTCCCACCAATGCAAATCAGAAAACTAACTCCTATTCTGGCAATGATGGATTTTAAGACGAACATGGTTTAATTACATTCGCAACTGCATGTTAAAAATCAGCTTGCAATGAGATAGACGTGTAAAGGATAATGTAACCAGGGGTGTGTTGAATGAAAGATAATGAATATGTCTCGGTATCATCTAATTATGTTCTTCTTTTCTTCTCTCTGTTATTTTCTTACATCTACCTACCAACATTCGAGCTGCCATTAACAGAGGATTTTGGAAAAGAAAAAAAAAATAGCTAGCTTTCTGCGAACGTTGATTACTTTTTCTCTCATGTTATAAAGAAAAGATAAAAAGGGACCGTAAAGAAATCCGGAAAATCCTATTTTCTCGATTCAAAATTATTTTTGAAATTTTAAACCCATGAAAAACATATAAAAATACTTCAAACTTAATTAATATGAATTAATTAAGGAAAAAATGGTTTTAAGGAAAAGAAAATAGAAGATCATGGATTCAAACTTAATTTTTTAGATTCAAACTTAATTTTCTAGATCGTTCCATCTGAACTAGGATTTCTATTTAATCATGGGGGTTTGATTTTCTAGTACAAGGTGATCAATTGTTGCTTTATTACTGTTATAAACTTATAGCTAATACCAATCACAAACAAGGGCTTGATTAAATAAGGGTTTGATCAAATATGTGTTTTGTGATATGGGTTTGAAGTTTGAAGTTACTTCCATGGAGATGTCGGGTGGAGGAGCAGTAACAAAGGAAGAAATTAGAGGAAGAAGACGGTGGTGGAAGATGTTACTTTTTGGCCCTGTATCTATCACATACAAAATATACTTGTTTATTTTTGGCCCTGTATAAAAAACCGACGTGTGAACAAGATTGTGGCCATGTATATAGGCGCGGTCTATATTATTACTTTACAAGAGAGCCATTAATAATTAGTTTACTTAGTCCAGCATATATACAATCAAATTTAAAGGGAAAACTCGAAAAGGGAAAGTGGGAATACAACTACGCTTGGATCGGATCGAGGAGTTGAATCTTTTGACCTTATTAGAGATTAGAGATGAAGGTTCTTTTTTTAAAAAATAAACAAAAAAATGTCATCTTTTTGTTTTCTTCTGTTGCTCTTTCCTTCTTTTTTTTCTTTTTTTTTTCTTTTTTTCCTTCATATCTTGAGGGGGATTTCTGGAGGGAAGAAGTTTTGTTTTCTTCCGTTTCTTTTTTTTACTTAATTTGTTTTCTTCCTTCCCCATCCAATGCAGGCAAAACGCCTGGCTCTCTGAGCCGGTCCCTAATCACTTATTTGTCCAACCACCATCACCGACCATACTCTACGCATTTAATCCGACCCTCTATATAAAATCGGAGAGCGTGATTGAGCCTCTCAAATCTAAGGGCAAATAGGGTTATCGAATAACCAGATGTGTCAAGTACGAGGCCTATTGAAAAATACATCTAATCTAACTAGATGATAATTAAAACTAAATACTTGATTCTCCTTCATTCTGGTCCTACAAAAAACTGATGTGGACAATTCTGGTCCTTACTTACACCATCCATTACCAAACGTCCAAACTACTCCCCACTTTTATTCGAAGATTTCGACCAGCTGTTCCCACTTCTACTTTCACATACCCACAACGTTTTCTTTCTAAACTATCTCCACTTCCTTTTTTCATCCACTTTCCTTTTCTGAAACTTTTCTCTTCTCAACTATCCCCACTTCTTTTCTTCATCCACTTTCCTTTTCTGAAAATTTTCTCTTCTCAATCCTGTATTCTCTTCGAAACTAATTCTCATCCGCTTTGCTGAGAAATGTTTACCATTCATAAAGAAAAAGACAAAACCTAATGGATAACTCTCGGAGAATGCACTTTTTTTTTCCTTTAATACCTAATCGACGAATATCTTGGTGAAGATCCTGATCTTGGTCCAACAGTGAAACAATGGGAAAGTGCCAATAATAAAATTTAGGTACTTATTACTTTTATTTATTTTTGGATTTTCAAGTTTTAGTTTTAGGTTTTATTTGGTTTGTATTGACATTATTGTTAACTTTTGTTTGGTTTGTCAATTGCAATTATAGATGGATTTGTGCAATTCCGTTCATTCAACGAGGCAATAAATTTTTTTGGGTTTCCATTTTTGGATCAAAGTGCAAAAAACTGAGTACCAACCGATAAAGATTGTACTTGCAATAGAGGTGGTGTGTGGAATTTAGAGTAGAATGAATCTAATACTAAACTAACGATTGAGTTTTTCATTGCACCTACCTATGTCGAAAAGGTATATCTTCGAGTTTATATGCATTATGATGTTCGAACAAACCATGTTTTGTTGTTGACTCTTCAAAAATTAAGGTTTTGGTGTTTCTTGAATAAAATTGGGGGTTCTTTTTTCGTTTAGTTATTTGAAGCCTTACTATGTTCAATTTATTTTGCTGCAGAAAAATCAAGTTCGATCAAAAATTTAAAATAGCAACAACTCTTGGAAGAATTCAAGATGAGAATTATTTTGCATACTCACTTTCAAGGTATGTTCCTTTCTTTTATAAACTTGCTTTTGTACAGATGGTTTATATTCATTCCACATAAATCTATCTTCTCACAAGCCAGCATCCAAGAACAATCAGTTGGAGAAGTATGATATTAGTGAGGAGTATAATGGTCATTTACATCAGTCCTGATTTCATGAATTCAAATGCGAAAACAAATTTCAAAGGATATGGGTTGGTATACTCACTGTAGAATACCAATTCACTAATTCTTTTTTTTTGGCAAGGGATACCTGTTGGGCGGAAATTAAAAGTTTCAAATCGTCAAAGAAAACACGTTGGAGATTTTACAAACTCAAAAAAGTTGTCTTTTAATCAGGATTCAGGAACCAAAGAAAAATAGTCCTAAGATACTGAATGACATTGTCGAAAACGATTTGCACATGATCATGAGATTTTATTAAATCATAAGATAGTGAAATATAATGGTGATAATGGTAGCAGAAATATTATAACTTTTTTTAAATATTTTTTTTCATATACAGTTTGGAGACAACAATGATATCCGGTGCGAAGCACGGGTTACTATCTAGTTTTCAAACTTAAAATATATGCCCAAGATTCTACAAGTCTTATCCTCTTAATACAACATTATTATAATACCCTTTCATATATATTATTTTTTTTTTACATCTAAAATTTCCCTTAACCTATCAAACACCATCGTTCACCACCAACCACCACCACTAACTGAAAATGCGGGGTACAACAACCTCACCCAATATTTTGATTAGCAATCTGTATGGACTAACTCTAATATACTTTTAAGAGAATCAACTAGATAGTCAGACTCAATCTTAATAAAAAGTATATCAAGGAGTTAATATCTCTATCTCTCGATTTGATCTTTACTCAAGCAAATGGAAATCTACGAGTCTTTATCAAATACTAGAGAGATAAACTTGGATGGTACCAAAGATCAATATCCAAGTGTCAATCAATGTAAATCAACAACCAAAGGTTAGATATTCTAATTGATTGATCTCAACGCACAACCTGTGATATTTCAATTATATAACAAAATATAATGCGGAATAGAAATAACATAGATACTAGAACTTTTGTTAACGAGGAAACCGCAAATGCAGAAAAACCCCGGCCTAGTCCACATTGAACGCCACACTGTATTAAGCCGCTACAGACACTAGCCTACTATGAACTAACTTCGGTCTGGACTGTAGTTGAACCCTAATCAATCTCACACTGATTCAAGGTACAGTTGCGCTCCTTACGTCTCTGTTCCCAGCAGGATACTACACACTTGATTCCCTTAGCTGATCTCACCCACAACTAAGAGTTGCTACGACCCAAAGTCGAAGACTTGATAGACAAATCTGTCTCACACAGAAAAGTCTATAAGATTGAATAAATCTGTCTCCCACAAAATTACCCAAGAGTTTTTGTTCCGTCTTTTGATAAATCAAGGTGAACAGGAACTAATTGATAACCCGGATTTATATTCCCGAACAACAACCTAGTATTATCAATCACCTCACAATAATCTAAATCGTATGGTAGCGAAACTAGATATTGTGGAATCACAAACGATGAGACGAAGATGTTTGTGATTTCTTTTTATCTTTCCCTATAAGAGATATAATCTCAAGTCAATTATTCAATTGAACTCGTACGATAGAAAATGGCAAGATCAGATCGCTCAACTACAAGAGAATTAGTTTCGTCTGGCTTCACAATCCCAATGAAGTCTTTCAGTCGTTAACCTACAGGGTCTCGAGAAGAAACCTAAGGTTAAAGGAGAATCAACTCTAGCAAAACCAACTAGTATCACACATGAGGTGTGGGGATTAGTTTTTCCAGTTGATAGATGTCTCCTTTATATAGTTTTCAAATCAGGGTTTGCAATCCAAGTTACCTTGGTGACAAAGCATTCAATATTCACCGTTAGATGAAAAACCTGATTCAACCAAGCTAATATCTTTCAACCGTTAGATTGAAACTTAGCTTGTCACACACAAATGAAATGTATTTTATTTAGGTTTGAGTAACCGTACCTAAACGTGTACACTTAGTTGGTTCACAAATAGTTAACCAATGGTTATCCATATGAGCAATTTCATATTAACCGTATTCATCTTTCTCATAACTGGTTCAAATGACTCATAAGAACTAGTTGAAGAGTTGTTCAATTGCTTAGGTCTTTATTCATAGACACAATTGAAACAAAATCAGTTTGATCCATTTGAATCAATTCATGAACAATATACCCACGGTTTGCAAAGATTGCATTCCTTATAAACTATTGTTTTAAGTTCATGAACTACCGATTTGAGAAATAACCATCTTGGGTACGCGTACGTGTATGCGTACCTTATCTACCGGATTTGAGTTTACAAACTCAGTAGAAATTTTCGGTTCGAAAACTTCCGTGGGTATGCGTACCTAAGGTGACAGGTTTACTAGTTTGCAAACTATTAACTCAGCATAAATTTTCGGTTGAAAACTTCCGCTGGTACGCGTACCCAACCTGTCTCCTTCACCAATACCGTATGCACACATATGCACACATTTGGTTTCCGGCACATGGATTTATACACTAATATGCGAACACACTATATATGCTTATATCCATAGTTGGTAATCTCAACTCTACATTTCAATCATTGAAACATTCTTCTATAATGTTATAACAATCGTTATTCACGACTATCGTCATCAAAGCTATTTTCAAGATTGAAACGTCATCATGACTTTCGTCACGGGTAAAGATGAATGTGGTTAAATCAAAAGCTTACTAACACATATTTCGAGAAAAAGATAGGCGAGTAAACTCGGCACGAAATAGCAACTGTGTATGTATGAAAACTATCATACTTATACGACTTTGTCTCAAGAATAGGAGATAGAGTAGACTTTTGAGTGATAGATAAGTTTAAGTCTCCACATACCTTTTTAGTCGGATGAAGTTCCACTGGTTCCTCGAGTAGTTCTTCGTCTTCGTAAGATGATCGCCATGGAGTCTGGAGCTCAACTACACTTAATTGTCCTAGACCGAAACTTAGTCATAAGTAAACTAGAAATCAAGACATATAGTTTTGATCATTAATATTGACAAACATGCTTGAGATAGCAACGCATGCGAGTTCGACCGAGCAATGCTCTAACACTAACTACCACCACCGCCTACAACAACCACCACCAACCACCACTGTTTACCACTGCCGACAACAACCACCACCATCATCACCCACCGTTACCACTTCCGCCGACCATCATTTTCCACCACCACCAACCACTACCGTCGTGTCCAACCACCACTGTCCACCACTGTCCACCGCCAACCACCACCACCGTCAACCGATGCCTCCAACCACCAACCACCACCACTAACGACAACCGCCACACTTCCCACCACCATCGACGCCAACATTACCCCACCGCCGCTAACCACCACCACTTTTCTCCACCACCATCGTCGTCACCACCATTACCACCACCATGTGGAGTCAAATTGCTAAAGTTGCTGAAGTTGTCTCTAAATCTGAGGCAAGTAGCTCGAGTTTTCTCGAAATTGGAGGCAACTAGCACAAGTTGCCTCCAATAAAAAGTGTACAGGAACAAGTTGCTAAAATAAATGGAGCCGACTAGCTCAAGTTGTCTTCAAAAATGAAGGCAACTATCACAAAGTTGTCATCGAATTTTAGGCAATTAACTGAAGTTGTCTTCAAAAATGAAAGCAACTAGCACAAGTTGTCTTCAAAAGTGAAAGCAACCAACACAAGTTGTCTCCAACAAAAAAATACATATGAACAATTTATTAAAAAAATGAAGCCAACTAGCCCGAGTTGTCTCCAAATCTAGAAGCAACTTATTCAAGTTGTCTACAAATATGGAGGCAACTAGCACAAGTTGTCTCCTACAAAAAAAGTACATGAACAAGTAGTTAAAAAAAATGGATCCAACTAGCTCAAGTTGTCTCCAAATATGGAGGCAATTAGGAAAAGTTGTCTCCAACAAAAAAAAGTACATAAACAATTAGTTAAAACAAATAGAGCCAACTAGCTCAAGTTGTCTCCAAATATGGAGGCAACTAGTCCAAATTGTGTTCAAATATGGACGCAACTTATTCAAGTTGTCTCTAAATATGGAGGCAATTAGCACAAGTTGTCTCCAAAGAAAAAGTATACACAATTGCATGAACCTGGTGTGAGTCTAACATACATCTTCTGACGTGTAGTCAGTTGTGCTACCATTTCCATCAAAAAAGTGTATACCACCAACATTGTAACCCACAATAGCAATCTAATTTCCTAGGCATTTGGTACGAGAAAATACCATATCATTTCAAATTTGATCGAATGTAGAATAGTTAATTATGGCATGAAAATGATAGTTTTTTTCTTCTTAGTCACTGGTGGTTAATTGCTTAGGTCTACCGCTATCCAAAATTGGCATGAACCAGAAAAACATTAAAAAAAAACTTCAGATTCATCATCTTACTACGCTGAATTCGAGCATCTTTAGCTCCCTTTACAACATTTCTTTTGTGGGGTTTTAGAGATTCTATTACCTAAAGTCACCCAAAAAAAAAAGTTGAAATCAAGTAGATTGAATAACGAACTAAGGGATGATTTATATAACATAAGAAATAGAAAACTTAATGGTTCAAATTCAGATTGAAAAATCAAGTGCCTGCATTAGAAGTTTTGTGGATTTGACGAGTAGCTTTGGAAGAAAATCGAGTCTTGTGAGCCTTGTTCACTTATGGACTTCACTTTTTTTCTCATTCCATATCTCCCTCTCTTTCTATTACACATTTTTTTTCTCAAAATTTTTCTATCTCTACAACAACAATGGAGATGTCCCTGAAAAGATGAGGGTACCCAAATACACCACAATCTTTTATTTTGATCACAACCTATTCAAGACCCACCGTGTATAAACCTCTATAAGCAACAATCACTAAAGGAATATTTCAACATGGGTGTTCACTTGGAATAGGGTTAGTCCGGACTTGCCTAACAATGTGATAAATCAAAGCCAAGTGGAGAATCACAATACACCTTGTGTGATCGTCTATGGATACAAGATCGAGACAATACAACAACAAGATGTTCACTTGATATTAGTTATGGTACAAGACCGAAACACTATCAATATCAAGTGCCTAGTTAACGTACCAGTGTATTTACTTTAACTATAATATAAACACAATTATAATGCGGCAATAAAGTAAAGCATACACCACAATTTTGTTAACGAGGAAAACTAAAATCTTGTAGAAAAACCCCGGGACCTAGTCCAGTTTTGAGTACTCAATGAATTAAGACGCTACAAAAAGTAAACCTGCAACTTCTTGTAGACGATATCAAGCAATCAAAATTCCTAGTTACTCAGCTTCAACGGTATTCTTTTTTTAATAACATCTAGCAGAACCAAAGTTCTCAATAGACGTTTGATACTAGATATCCTAAAAGAACAGGCGTTCTCTTTAGCACTAAATATAGTATATTTTCTTAATGGTTCACAATAACTTCTTCTACCAATATTTCTGAAAACATGGGGGTACAACAACCACACTCAACTATTTTGTTTGGAAATTTGTATGAGCTATAAACCTTAATAAGATTCCGAGAATAAAAAATCAATCAAGGAATGATACTAAAGTGTTTTATCTCTTACTCAACACAATCAAGTTAAACAGAAACAAGTCCGTAAACCCGATTATAGTGTGTGAGTTCTTGGACCAATATCTTTTGTGTTGATCACAACCTATTCAAGACCCATCGTGTATAAATCTCTTTAAGCAACAATCACTAAAAGGATATTTCAACACGGTGTCCACTTGAAACAGGGTTAGTCCAGACTGGTCTAACAATGTAAAAATAAAAAAGTCAAGTGTCCAAGATCAATTAAGTCTTATCCAACAAACAAGGTTGGATTTAACAACAGTGATTGATAAACATACAACCTGTATTATTTCAATTATATAAAGA
The DNA here is from genome assembly GCF_003573695.1 of Papaver somniferum. NCBI lineage: Eukaryota > Viridiplantae > Streptophyta > Magnoliopsida > Ranunculales > Papaveraceae > Papaver > Papaver somniferum. The sequence continues at coordinate 93,686,006 of NC_039364.1, read as the reverse complement.
AAATATAATGCGGAAAAGAAATAACATAGACACCAGAAATTTTGTTAACGAGGAAACCGCAAATGCAAAAAAACCCTAGGACCTATTCCAGAATAAACACACATTGATTGTAAGCTGTTACACCAATTTCCTACTACCTATTCGGATTAGATGTAATACCTGCTTCAGCTGTATTCAAGCATTTATAGAACTCCTAGCAGAACACCAATTCTCTTTAGGAATTCTTCTCGTAAATCTTCTAGCAGAACATAAATTCTCTTGAGAAGTTATTCTTGAAATCTTCTAGCAGAATATAGTTCTCTTTAGAAGCACTCTCAAAAATTCTAGCAGAATGTTAGTTCTCTTTAGAAGAAGCAACAACACGTTGCTGTTTTTTTTTTGATCTTTTGCTTTCACAAAACACCAGTTTGATTTACCTTTCGATGTGAATCAAGGTTTTGGAAATCTTGTGTTTGTTTCGAACAACTACCAAATAAAAGTAGTGATACCAAAACAAACTTGTAGATTAAGGTTTCAACTTAGAATCAGTATGCGTACTCACAAGAAGTCTGTGAACCTGATTTTCGTAAGTGAACTTGGGCGATTCCAAAGATAAAGTTTCAAGTTAAGAAAACCCTAATAATTCTATAACAAGAACAACTAGAATAAATCTAGAGATATCTTGTTTAAAACTTCTCAAGTATTTTACGAGATACCTTAATCGAAGTTTTCTTTATAGCTTCGATTTCGACCAACTAGTATCGGTATACGATCGAGAACTGAGATCTTTCAAAACTTAGGGTTTATGATCAACAACTCTTGAATGGTCTTATATCAGAAGAGAAGACCTTAGAATAGACAATAGGTGAAAAACCTAGATTACAAGTTGCGTAACTATCACGAAGATTATTACTAACTCGGCTTTGCGACCCCCAAAGAAAATACTTAATTATCTCACTCTTGTTCACGAAGAACAGAAGACATGGAAAACAACCTTATGAACCTTACACCAATTTTCCAAGGGATGAAAAATGTAGTATTCACGAACCCTTTATTTATAGTGAACAAGGTAGCTTGAAAGCTAAGCAAGGGAAAGCTATTTTCCTTTTTCAAGACTCTCCTAATTTTGGGAGTATTTCCTAAGTTACAACTCTTGCCTAAATAATTACTTTAGCGTATATTGTATTTATGTGAATAAACCACAATTTAACTTAGGAAGGAATTCTAAAATATCACAAACACTTTAATATGGTAATCAAATATGTTTGGAGTAATAGCCATCTTGCCTAGATAAGGAAACATCAAAAACTTGACTAAAAAGGCCTCTAGTCACGTATTTGCACTCAAGTCCGTGAACCGTTACAAACAGTTCATGGATTGTTTCCTACTAACGAACTACAACATTAACAACAACACTTATAATTATTGCTTCAACAAATCACCCATGAATTCTTCGTTATAACTCGAAATTGAGTGATTCTTGGCTCGTTAAATTCGTAAGCTCATTAACTATAACATGAGAACCTTTCTATGGATAAATATTATTGTCACAAAAGTCGTGGATCAAATAAAAATTTACCGTCATAGGAATTGTTCCATAGAGTGAGCATTTGTTTCGATAGATTAGAAAGACAGAATTGAACAAGAATCCAAATGAAATCAATCACCACGTACCTTTGTTGATGAAGTCCTTGTTGATGTCTTCTTGTAGTATTCAGTATTCATCCTTCAAGGATAGCTTCGATTCTACTTCTTAGACCTATAATCTAGTCTGAAACTAACTTTAGTATACTAAATCAAGAACGCGTTTTGGCAACTAAACTTGATAACTAGCTTGACATACCAACGCTAGTGGGTTCAACCGAGAAATGCTCTAATAATCTCCCCCTTTGTCAATTTTAGTGACAAAACCATTTTACATATGGATTTAAACAAATAAAAGCACTACAGCTTCAAAACCCATCATGCTTGATTTCCTTGGTTCTTCAACTATGCGTGCGTTCATCCAGTACTTATTGAAGATCCATAACATAGTATTATTATCCTTATCAAAGTCCATTTGTATCATAACTTCGAAATAATACTATGGTGATATGTTTCTCCCCCCTAGTCAATACTTCCATCTTTTGCATAATAGGTAAAACCTATAGATGTGAATCCACTCCCACTTACATAATGATCCGTAAACCATATGTATGTAGTATGAACTACTAAATAATTCTCCCCCTTTTTGTCAATATAAATTGGAAAAGGTACGAAAACTATGGGACCATAATGAATTCTCAAAAGATAATTCATGACTAAAGAACATATCAACTTTACTTTAGATGATATCACAGAGTCGAAACTTAGTGGCTTCATCAAGGATTTTATTAAGATACAAGTTAACCCCTACATATTCCACAACCTCTTCTCCCCACAAAGATATAACAATTAAGCACAAGTTCTTTTAAGAACTCTCCCCCTTTTGATGTCATTCCCAAAAGAACAACACGAGTGACCTTACTATATATTGGATTTTGGAAATCCCACAAGGAGATATGAGTTAAGAACCAATCATTAAAAGTCTCTCATGAGATCGTGTTACTAAAAATAATTAGAACCATCCCATGGTAATCAAACAGTACACAATATGTAATCATGAAGATCAAGTATTATAATCGTCTTTTCTAAGATACTGAAAATGCGGGGGTCTAACAACCACACCCAACAATTCGTTTGGCAATATGAGAGGACTTACTCCAATATACTTTCTAGGGAATCAACCAGACAGTCAGACTCAATCTAGAGTAAAGTATATCAAAGAGATTAATATGTCTAACTCTTAATTCAATACGCAATCAGCAAATAGAAATCTACGATCCCGATTGAACGGTACCAAAGACCAATGTTCAAATGTCAATTAATGTAAATCAATAACCAAAGGTTGGATATTCTAAGTGATTGATGTTAACGCATAACCTGTGATATTTCAATTATATAACAAAATATAATGCGAAAAAGAAATAACACAGACACCAGAATTTTGTTACCGAGGAAACCGCAAATGCAGAAAAACTCCGGGACCTAGTCCAGATTAAACACCACACTGTATTAAGTCGCTACAGACTCTAGCCCACTACCAATTAACTTCAGACTGGACTGTAGTTGAACCCTAACCAATCTCACACTGATTCAAGGTACAGTTGTGTTCCTTATGTCTCTGATCCCAGCAGGATACTACGCACTTGATTCCCTTAGTTGATTTCACCCACAACCAAGAGTTGCTACTACCCAAATTCGAAGACTTGATAAACAAATCTGTCTCCCACAAAAATACCCAAGAGTTTTTGTTCCGTCTTTTGATAAATCAAGGTGAACAGGAACCAATTGATAAACCAGACTTATATTCCCGAAGAACAACCTAGTATTATCAATCACTCATAATAATCTTAATCGACTAGCGAAACAAGATACTTTGGAATCACAAACGATGAGACGAAGATGTTTGTGATTACTTTTATCTTGCCTATCGGAGAAATTAATCTTGAGTCAATTATTTCAATTGTACTCAATACGATAGACTCGGGCAAGATCAGAACACGCAACTAAAAAGAAAATAGTTGGGTCTAGCTTCATAATCCCAATGAAGTCTTTGAAGTCGTTAACCTACAAGGTCTCGACAGAAACCTAAGGTTAAAGGAGAATCGACTCTAATTTATGCAACTAGTAACATATAGGAGGTGTGGGGATTAGGTTTCCCAGTTGCTAGAGTTCTCCTTTATATATTTTTCAAATCAGGTTTTGCAATCCAAGTTACCTTGGTAACAAAGCATTCAATATTCACCGTTAGATGAAAAACCTGATTCAACCAAGCTAATATCTTTCAACCGTTAGATCAAACTTATCTTGTTACACACAAATGAAATGTACCCTCATTTAGGTTTATGTAACCGTACCTAAACGTGTACACCATGTTGGTTCATATATAGTTAACCGAGGTTATCCATATGATTACTCTCATATCAACCTTATTCATCTTAACCATAACTAGTTCAAATGACTCATATGAAACTGGTTAAAGAGTTGTTCAATTGCTATATTCTCAAAGAATTATACAAGAACACAATTGAAGCAAAATCGGTTTGATTCACTCGAATCAATCATGAACATTATAGCCACGGTTTGCAAAGATTGCATTCCTTATTATATAAATGTTTATGTTCATGTTTAAAACCGATTTTAGAACTTTAACCTTCAAGTATGCAAACTGGTATGCATACTTGAAATACCCGGACTAAGATTGAGTTACGCCAGTACGCAAACTTCAAATCCCAGCAGAAACTCTCGGACATAAACATGTACGCCAGTACGCAAATGGGTACGCATACTTAGGTTCCCGGATTTCTCAAACCAACAGGTACGCAAACGGATGCGCATACTATGGTTCCCGGACATGGATTACATATGTGCAAGAGTGCACAACATAACATATCCAATAATGGTTAAGTGTTCTAAACTCTTATTTCAATCATTGAAACTTTGTTAGAGGATGTTATATAGTTGTTATTCACAAACTATTTTTCATCAAAACGATTTTCAAGTTATTAAAATAATCATTACGAAACATTCCAAGACAACACCAATAATTGTATCACACAAACCATGTAAGATGTTACTCGATAATTTTCACATGATATAAGATGAACTTGGTCGAAGCGAAAGCTTGCCAACACATATTTCGAGAAATATGTAAGCGAGTTAAACTCAGCTCGAAATCTCAAATGTGTATATGGGAAATTATATCGTAATACGACTTATGTCTCAATATAGGAAATAGAGTAGAAGAATACTTTCCAAGTGATAGATGAGTTCAAGTCTCTACATACCTTTTGTCCATGAAGTTCCACAAGCTCCCCTTAGTAGTTCTTCGTCTTCAAATGATGAACGCCGTGAAAAATAAGCTCAATTACACAATCTATGTCCTAGTCCGAGACATCTATAAATAGGCTAGAAATCAAGACTTATATTTTTGATCACTAACATTGACAAACATGCTTGAGATAGCAACGCATGCGAGTTCGACCGAGCAGTGCTCTAACAATCTCCCCGCTTGTCAATTTTAGTGACAAAATTATCAATACATATGGATTACAAAATAAATAAAAATTTGTAGCTTCTCATTCAAATGCTTGATCTCCTTGGCATCTTCAACACGACTCGAAAACTTCGTCACTTCCAAGTACTCCATGATCCTAAACGTGTTCCACTCAGCATCATAGTTGTTGAAGATCCGTAGCGATAACAATGAGAAAACAAATGCTCTCGATCATTATTATACAGTGTCATAGTATTATTACACAACATCAAAATTAAACTGTATCACAACTTTGACAACAATACTATGGTGATATGTATCACTCCCCCTTAGTCAATGCTTCATCTCAACATGAAAACCACTCCCCCTTACATAATGATCCATAAACCATATGTATTTGTAGTATGAAACTACACATTAATTCTCCCCCTCTTTGTCAATATAAATTGGCAAAGGTATGAAAACTAGTGGGATCCTCATGAAATTTTCATAGAGATACTTCATGACCAAAGGAGAATAACATACCAACTAATTTAGATGCAATCATAAAGCCGAAGCTAAATGCATTCATCAAGGAGTTTATAAAGATACAAGATAACCCCTATAATATTCCACAGCCGCACTCCCCACAAAGATTTGGCAATTAAACACAAGTTCAAAAAGAACTCTCCCCCATAAAATGTCATTCCCGAAAGAACAACAAAGGCGACCTTGCTTTTACAAGAAAAGAAGGATTTCTTTGGACATAACCAAATCACATGAAAACATGAATTTGTATCCAAAAAATTCAATTGAAATAACCATAAGAGAACCCATGGTTAAGTCAATTGGAGTACACAACTAAATTAACCACAAGAGAACTTACGGAGCAACATAGTATATGCACAAAAATGTGGATCGTAGATCGACCAATACTTCGGAATACACAAGGATTCATTATATTTTCCATCACTATTTGCACGATGACATACAATAGACATAATCTTTGTAAACAAAAGTTTTATCCTTTCTTCCATCAAATAATGACATAAAAGGCTTTCACTTTTGTAAGCCAAAAGTTCATTCTATCTTTTATCAATACTTTCATACCGACATAATAGAGATAAATTTTGAACAAGTATGGGACAGTCACAGGTTCACGGACGTAAAAAACAATCCCATAACAATTTGCAATATATAAAATCATAAAGATTAAAATTGCAAAAATCATCTACCAAAAAATCTAAAAATATAAAGATGAAAACGTTGGACATAGCTATGTGTACTCACAATAATAGCTATTCCAAACCCTAGTTATTCTTCTAAAAACACAAGAAATAAATTATCATAAGAAGATTTACTAGACATTGATACATCTGAAGAATTTTTTTATCGTCACCGAACTCCTTGTCGTCAACAGCCATAGGAACATAAGGTTAGTGGAGAAAGGATCCAATTCCGACAAACCTTCTAGACTGATGATGTCGAACCAGGGCCTTCTGAATTTCGAGAGTTCTCAAAACAAAATCCTTTATTTGCTGAATCTCCTTCCTTGTTTCCTTCAACTCTTCAAGAATACCAGAAAACTTCTGAGAATTTGAAGGAACAACTCTTGGCTTCCTCACATTCCTTTTTTTTCTTTTCAAAGTTGGAGGTAACACAGATTTATCTTTTCCTTCATGATTGATGGCTTAACAATCATATTAATATCTTTTCCATCAGAAGACATGATGCTTGGAGTTTCCATGAGAGTATGGGTTTGTGAGAGGAAATCACAATTTAAGCTCAACAAGCAGTCTTAAGATAAAAAGAGTTTCAAGGAAGGAAAAAGAATGTAGGGTTACAAAACCTTTAACCACACAGGTTCACGCAGGCACAATTCACAACCCTAGAGAGAGTCGAATTGTCGAGAATAACCCTCTTTTTATTGATTAAACATGGAAGTCCCTTTCAATATCAATTAGATATGAAAGAATTCCAAATCTTGCAAAACAGGCAAAGTTCAAAAAGAAAAGAAAACAAATTTAAAACCATTTTTCTTTTTCAGACGCCCGAGATGTGCAAGCTGCTAGACACAAAGTGGAACCTGAAAAATCAGACAGAGAGTTCCAACAGAAAGGTTAATTTTTTCTTCCAGATTGGTTGAGTCTTCTTCTGGAAGAATATCGAGATTGATGTATGTATTGCTGCAATTATCAAAATCAATATCTTCACTAAGAAGTGCAACACTTGATCTTTCGTTTTCATTAGAATCATAGTGATCAGACATTTCATCAAGAGTTGCAGCAAGACCTTTGTTCCCAGTGTATTTTCTACGGTTTGGACACTCATTTGCAAAATGACCAAAACCTTTACGCTTAAAGCACTGTGGCATATCCTCGTCATCAGCCTCGTCAGCATCCCTATTTTTAGGAGGAATGCGATTGTGAGGTTTAAATGATGACCTATGTTTTTATCTGGAAAACCGTTTACTTCTCTTCAATGGAAGATCTCTAAACTGTCTTGTGATCAAAGAGACTGACTTGTCAAGATCTTCATCTGATGAATCATCCTCAGAAAGATCACCCTCAAAGACATGAACACTTCTACTTTTTTCAAGCACTTTAGTGTTCTTTTGTGCTTTGGAGGCAACATCCTTTCCGATTTTGGATGTATGCTCATGATCAAAGATCTTTAGCTTTCCAACCAGCGTGTTTCTGGAGAGAGCATCAAGGTTATTTCCTTCAACGATGGCATGCTTCTTAGAATCGTATCTAGATGGCAGCGATCTGATAATTTTCATCACAATGTCCTTTTCAGGAATAGTCTTACCCAATGCAAAATATGCATTAACAATTTCAGACACTTTGTGATTAAACTCATCAAATGAATCTTCATCTTCCATACGAAGGTTTTGCCAATCGGAATTAAGGTTTTTGAAGCCTAGCTTCCTTTTCACTGGTATTCCCTTCAAATACGGTTTCTAAGATATCCCAAGCATGTTTAGACCGAGTGCACGTAGTCACATGGTGCTGAAGATCTGGGGTAATGGCATGTATGATGGCATTCAAACCGTCGGAGTTTTGCTTTGCAGCAAGTATCTCAGCAGCATCATATGCACCCATATTCTTAGGAACGGTCTCATTCTCTACTGCCACAACTGGAGCATCATAGCCATTAACTACATAAACCCATGATTGGAAATCACGCGATTGAAGAAAGGCACGCATAGCTATTTTCCACCACAAGTAATTTGAGCCATCGAAGACTGGTGGTACGTTTATAGAGATAACACCTCTGTCCATATCAGATCGCTACAAACACAGACTTATGAGGTCTTTAATGTGTTTGCCTGCTCTGATACCAATTGAAAATGCAGGGGTCTAACAACCACACCCAACAATTCGTTTGGCAATCTGAGAAGACTTACTCCAATATACTTTCTAGAGAATCAACTAGACAGTCAGACTAAATCTAGAGTAAAGTATATCAAAGAGCTTAATATCTCTAACTCTTAATTCAATCCGCAATTTGCAAATACAAATCTGTGAGCCCAATTGAATATAAGAGGAGTTACTTGAACGATACCAAAGACCAATGTTCAAGTGTCAATCAATGTAAATCAACAACTAAAGGTTGGATATTCTAATTGATTGATCTTAACGCACAACCTATGATATTTCAATTATATAACAAAATATAATACGGAAAAGAAATAACACAGACACCATAATTTTGTTAACGACGAAACCGTAAATGCAGAAAAACCCCGTGACCTAGTCCAGATTGAACACCACACTGTATTAAGCCGCTACAGACTCTAGCCTACTACCAATTAACTTCGGACTGGATTGTAGTTGAACCCTAACCAATTTCATACTGATTCAAGGTACAGTTGCATTGCTTACGTCTCTGATCCCAGCAGGATACTACGCACTTGATTCTCTTAGTTGATCTCACCCACAACCAAGAGTTGCTACGACCCAAAGTCGAAGACTTGATAAACAAATCTGTCTCACACAGAAAAGTCTATAGATTGAATAAATATGTCTCCCACAGAAATACCCAAGAGTTTTTATTCCGTCTTTTGATAAATCAAGGTGAACAAGAACCAATTGATAAACCAGACTTATATTCCCGAAGAACAACCTAGTATTATCAATCAACTCACAATAATCTTAATTGACTAACGAAACAAGATATTGTGGAATCCAAAACGATGAGACGAAGATGTTTGTGATTACTTTTATCTTGCCTATCGGAGAAATTAATCTCGAGTAAATTATTTCAATTGTACTCAATACGATAGAATCGTGCAAGATCAGAACACGCAACTACAAAGAAAATAGTTGGGGTTGGCTTCACAATCCCAATGAAGTCTTTGAAGTCGTTAACCTACAGGGTATCGATAGAAACCTAAGGTTAAAGGAGAATCGACTCTAGTTTATGCAACTAGTAACACACAGGAGGTGTGGGGATTAGGTTTCCCAGTTGCTAGAGTTCTCCTTTATATAGTTTTTAAATCAGGGTTTGCAATCCAAGTTACCTTAGTAACAAAGCATTCAATATTCACCATTAGATGAAAAATCTTATTCAACCAAGCTAATATCTTTCAACCGTCAGGTCGAACTTAGCTTGTTACCCACACATGAAATGTACCCTCATTTAGGTTTATGTAACCGTACCTAAACGTGTACACCATTGTAGATGGGGAAAACGATTTGCTGGTTTTTCAGGGAATTGAAGAGACGGGCGTGTTGTCGAGACTCCTCAACCGAGCAAACTGTTCAACCTCACACAGATGCACTGCAAAGGGAGTGCTTAGATTCGAGAGATCAATCTGTAGGACTCCGGCCTAAACCAAGTCCATGGCCGTTCCAGAGTCAATTCGGTCGCAAATAGGGAGGTGGGTTGATCTGTAGGAGGAAAGCTGAGAATTGTGTGGGATCAATGATGATCAAGGATTGTGGATGTATTGAAGGTTTCTGCAAGTTTTCTGTGAACTGATGAGTTCAAATAAGTTCTGGGAGATTGACGAATTCTTGAGAGTAATTGGTCGAGAAATTCTGTGTAGACGAATGTTCGAGTGTCCAAATGTTGTCTCTAATTATGGATTCAGAGACTTATTTATATTGTTAGAATAGCAAACACCTTGATCCCTATAAGTGTGACGGTTTCTTGAGTGAAAGAGTGGGAAAGTGGGAGATCGTGGTGAAACTAGTTCCAAGTCGTGCGGAGACTTGGTTAACCGTCCACCCATTACTTTGATAACTCCTTCAACCATTTGCACGCCTTACTCACATTTCTCATCGTGGATGAATGCACGTGTCGTAGGACGCCACACCAAAACCCTAATTGATATCCCCCATGTGACGTGATTGATGTCTCACGAATCTTCTTACCAAACCGTTGGCATTCTTTGCAAGCTTGCGCCATTTGTTTTGCATCATCGTTCATATACGGCCAGAAGTATCCCATCGTTTTCGCTCTCGCTGACAGACTTCGTCCCGAGCTGTGATTTCCGAATGCTCCATAGTGTAGTTTATTCAAGATTGTCTGACCTTCTTCCTTACTTAAGCATCTTAAGAGTGGTCCCAGGTATGATTTCATGTATAGGATTCCGTCTGTTAGCTCGTAAGCGGCCGATTTGCTTTTCACTTTGTTGATCTCGGGTCTCCCCTTGAGTAACTCGCCTGTCTCCAAGTACGAATGAATCGGCTTTCTCCAATCTCCGCCCGGATATCTGTCGGCCGTGTTGATAGCCACTTTGACGTGCACCTCGGGTGTCTCTGGTATAGATGGGGCGAGGAGTCTCATGACACGAATACCCTCCACACTTGGGTCTGTGAGCTGGGATGCAATATTTGCCAATGCGTCCGAGTGTCGATTATCTTTTCTGCATATGTGGAGAAATTTGATGCTGGGGATCTGGTCGATATAGAATTGGGCGAGATCCTAGTACTTCTGCAAAATCGGTTCGTGGATGGCGTATTTTCCTGTGATTTGTCGGATCACCAACTGCGAGCCGCTAGTTAGTCTTACATCTTGTAGGCCCATCTCGACGATTAACCTCAGGGCGTGAATCGTAGCTTCGTACTCGGTGACGTTGTTTGTCGCCTTAAATTCCAATATAAATGAATGGACCATTGTTTGTCCCTTTGGTGTGGTAAAGACTATCCCAAGTCCCGATCCATCTTTGTTCGACGCTCCATCGACGAATACTTCCCGACGTGATGGGCTACTTGCTTCGAGTAAGTCTCCCGGGTCTTCTCGATATTCTTCCATTCCGGGTATGTCCTCGACCTCATCTTCGTCGCTTAGTGGAAAATATGCCAAGAAATCTGCCACTACTTGTGCCTTCACTGCTGTCCTCATTTCGTATAAAACGTTGAATTGTTTGATTTGTGCCCCCCATTTGGAAATCCTTCCTGATCGGCCGGCATTGTCTAGTACCGCCTCATTAGGTGATTTTGTGATCACGTGGATCCGATGGGCTTGGAAATACGTTCTTAACTTCAGAGTGGCGAAATCTAGTGCTAAAATCATCTGTTCCATCCTTGTATAATTTTTCTCGGCGGGACTTAATGTTTTGCTGATGAAGTAAACAGGCTTTTCTTCGCTCCCTTCATTTCGGACTAAGACTGCACTGATAGCATATGAGGTTGCGCCGAGGTATAATGTGAGGACCTCCGATGGCTCGGGTCTTTGTAATACGGGTGGGCTAGCGAGATGTAGTTTAATATTCTGAAACGCCTCCTCACAAGCGTCCGTCCATTTAAATTTCTCCCCCTTTTTGAGAGTGCTAAAGAAGTTCTTGCATTTGTCCGACGACCGAGATATAAATCGCCCCAACGCTTTTATACTTCCGTTCGGCTTTTGTACGTCTTTTATTGTAGCCGGTGACGGCATCTTGAGTATAGCTCTAACTTTCTCGGGATCTACCTCTATCCACTTTGGAGTGATGATATATCCCAAAAATTTTCCTGATGTGACCCAAAAATCGCATTTGGTCGGATTAACTTTCATTTTATATTCTCTCATCGTCCGGAAAACTTCTTGCAGGTCCCCAATGTGATTCTTGGCTAGGCGACTTTTTACTAGCATATCGTCTACATAAACCTCGATGGTGTGGTGGATCTGGTCTTCGAACATGTCGCCCATCAACCTTTGATATGTGGCGCCCGCATTCTTCATACCAAACGGCATCTTGGTGTAGCAGTATAGGCCCCTCGGCGTGAAGAAGGAGGTGTGTTCTTGATCCTCGGGGGCCAACGGGATCTGGTTATACCCCGTGTATCCATCCATCAATGTTAGTGCATCGTGCCCTACTATAGATTCCACCAGTTGATCGATGCTTGAGAGAGGGAAACTGTCCTTAGGACAGGCTTTGTTCAGGCCGCTGAAGTCAATGCAGATTTTGAATCCTACGTTTTTCTTTGGTACCACGACCATGTTGGATATCCACTGTGGGTAGTGCGATTTACTGATTATTCCCGATTCTTGTAACTTCTTTAACTCCTTCTCGACGGTTGTGTGTAATTCTGGTGCGACTCGCCTCATCTTTTGTCGGACTGGTTTGAATCTTCAGTCGATATTTAAATGGTGACAGCATACCTCCGGATCTATGCCCTCCATATCGTGCACGTTCCATGCGAACGCGTCCATGTTTTCCTTTAGCACCGCCACGAGCTGGTTTACTTTTTCGCCCGATAGTAAGGACCCGATCCTTATTATCCTTGGTTCTTCTATAGTTCCTAAATTAATCTCCCGAGTAGGTTCCACGGCCGAGAAGTTTGGTTTTGATTCCTTCATCGGCGTCGTCTCCTTTAATTGCTATGAAGGCTCGTTTCCTTGTGTTTCGTATGTCATGACCGACTGCGGAATAATTCTTTCCAGTTCCTCTGCGGCTTTGGTTTCTTTAGCCTTGTTCTTCTCACTCCTTTGTCGTGCTCGCCGCTCCTCATTTATTTTGGCATCGACCTGCATGCACTGTCGGGCTGCCTGTGAATCTCCTACGACCTCAGCTATCCCCTTGTACGTTGGGAATCGTAGCCTCTGATGATAAGTCGATGCCACTCCTTTGATTCCCGCGATCCACGGTCTCCTGATAATAGATTCATAAGGCGAGGCGAGATCGACCACACCGAATGTAATTAACGTATCTGGGTAACCACCTCCGTCCGATACCCTTAGGGTTACTTCTCCCTTTGGGATGGTCACGGTCCCATTAAAACCGTAGATACGATATGTCGATGGGACGAGTATATCATCTGACAACTCCATCCTCTTGAACGTGTCGTGGAAGAGTACTTCGACTGAGATCCCACTATCCACTAGTATCCTTCTTACCCCCATTCCTCAATCAGCAGGGTGATAACCAAGGGATCACTGTGAGCTTGGCCGTTCATCGGGACATCCTGAGCCGAGAAAAAGATGGGTCGCAGCATCCAGGGTTCCATCGGCAAAGTTTTTGCTACACTGAAAATTTCCTTCCCATTATGATCCCTCTTGTGGATTCTATACATGATTCCAGGATTCAGATTGTACGCTTGAGTGGCCGAATGCGAAATCGTGTTGACAAACCGCGTGGATCTGTCGATTCTGACCTGGTGGACGGGTGCATCGGGCGCTGCGGTCATCTGGGCTGGGTGTCGGACAAACTGTCTCAGGTAACCATATCGAATAAGATGTTGCACGATGTCTTTTACTTATCGACAGTTATTTGTAGAATGACCTCAATATTGATGATAATGGCAATACTCTGGGTTATCCTTGGTCTCCTCGAACTGTATCCCTCTTGAAGATGGGTATATGATGTCACTCCTTTTCTCGACCTCTTTGAAGATTTCTTCTAGTGGAGCATTCAAAGGGGTGTATGTTCTCGCCTCGTGCCTCGGCCTCTTTCCTTTAGCTACCCATTCATTCTTCCCATTTCCTCGCGTAGGTGGGCTCGGCCTCTTCTCGGGCCGACGTTGAACATCGTCCGATGTGGACTCGGGCGCCGCACTAGCCTCTTGCACTCCCATATCCCTTGATTCTTCCTGAATTTCTTCCAGGGAGATGAAATCTTCTTGCATTTTCCTCATTTCCTTCAATGTTTGCGGCTTTTCAGTGAACATGGCTATCCAGATGGGATCCGACCTCCCTAGTACGTTTTCGAACCCGAATATCTGCTGGTCGACTGGTACCTTCCCAATTTCTGTACACAAATTTCTCCATCAATCGGTCAATGATCTGAGAGGCTCTCTAAACCGTCGGGCCAAGGTGAATAAGCTGTTGACCCTGGGCCGAGGTCTGTTGTTATGCATGTAAGTTTCAAGGAAGGCTTCGACTAGAGTCTCGTAACTGTCAACTTTTCCTGGTGAGAGGTTGTATAACCATTTGCTTGTCTCTCCTTCCAGGCTTGCTGGGAAGAACTTACACATTACCACCTCATGGTTTTTCCATTGGATTAAGGACATAGTGTACATCTTCAAATGCTCAACTGCGTCTCCCGTGCCGTCGAACCTGGATGGGAAGGTGGGGAGCGTGCACTTAGGTGGGAAGGCCCTTAGTTCTATCTCTTGGGTGAAAGGGGTCCTCTCGGCCTCGCTTATGATCTCGGCTAGCTTATCTTCTTCGCCGGTTCCTGACAACTTCCTTATCTTTTCTTCTAACTCTCTTAGCTTGGCTTCGGTCGCATTATCGGACCTTGTGTTCCTCTGCTGATTATTCCTCTCGTGCCTCTCGTTGTCTTTTGATGAATCCTCGGGTGGACCGTATCCTCTGATAGGTGGTGTCAGGGGTGGTCCTGATCGACCGGAATTGCTCGGTCCTACCGCTGGTGGTACTTTCCCAATTCGGCCTTGGTGACCTGATGTTCCTCGGCTAGAAGATCCTCTCGACCTCGACCTTAGGTTCCGTAGTTGATAGTTCTCGAACTCTAGAGCTAGGTTCCTCTGCTGAAGATCCCTTAAAGCCGCCTCTTGACTTCTTTGGCTTTCTAGAATTGCGAGTAGTGTTGGATCTGTACTCTCATGGCTAGAGTGACCATTTGGATGGCCTAAATGGGCAGGGGGTGGCGCCGTCATCACAGGTGGTGGAGGTGGTACAGTGGGGGGGTATCTGAGTCGATGCCTCCGGATCGACCCCGATAGTTGTTTCTCGTCCTAGTTGTACTCTCCTGAATCGTTCTTGCTCTCGCCCGAGGGCTTCTTGATACTCAGCTTGTCGTCTGATGTTTCGTCTCTGGGCATGCAGGATTAACGCTTCTTCATCATCTTCTGTGTCAGTCGTGGTAAGTCCATGTATTTGATCATCCCTCCTTGGGGGCGAGGCGATTTTCTCCAGAGGCGATGGGTCATCGTCTCGTCCCAGATCAATCTCCTCGTCTACAGTTGGCATACCCCTTGCAGTAGCTCGTGATTCCTCTGGTGGTGGATGCCCGTCATTCCCTCGCCTCGGCCCAGTTACTCCTCCTCGCATGCTACTGCCGGTGATTGTGCGGTTCCTCAGAGTTCTTCCTATCCCTGACGTGCTAGCCATCGAACACAGTGTGTTGTGAGTCCGAAAGTCGTCCCTACCTACGTCAGCGAAAACAGACAACACCTTACTTTGACCTGTTTTTGAAAAGTTTCTATAGTACATACGGGTTTTTTTTTTTTTAAAAAAAAAAAAGGTGACTGACACTAAAATTGAGTCTCAAAAGTACGATTCCCTTTATCCTACCACGCTGACCTCGCCAGTTTGCCCTGTTTAGACTCTAAGTGTTTCTTTTAGACGGGTATCATGCTACGTCGCCTTCAAGGTTGCACGACGTCGCTTTCAGTACCACGATCTACATTAACTACAATTTGTTCTACATTCCCTAGACTCCAAATCATTAACACCTAGTTCTTTGTGAGTAAAAGTTCCAAATTCGTACTTTTATGAGGTCAGCACACCATGGCAAAAACTGGACCAAGACTTATGTACTCCCTTGGAACTACAAAGGGATGTCTTCCCTTGATTCCTTGGATTCCTTCATCGGAGACCGATAATCTCTCCGTGCTGTTGTTTTGGAACTTCCCCAAGCCAACATGGAACCTCAAGCAACTTCAACCACACATCAAAGATGTTATTTGGGAGTTTTATGGGAATTCCGTTGTTGAACTCGTAAGAAAAAAACTAAGATCGAAATACGAAGACCAGTGCTAAAAATACTATGAAAAAGAAGATTAAGACACGAAAATAGACTCGCCTACAAGGAAGACTAGTCGACTTTTCGGAATCGACCCCACTGAAAATATTTGCTAATGACACGACTTCAACAATGAAAACTCAATTTTATCAACAAACTTCAAATCAAACAAACATAAACAGACTTCACCAAACAGAGTTCATCCCATAGCATCAACTAAAACGCAAAGTGTTTTTAGGAGATTTTGGATCGTCTCTGTTGGCTCATGCAGTCAAGGTATCCGGAGAACTTAGACGTTCCACTTAGTCGGCGCTAGAATATAGTGGCATAAAACCACACACTACATCCAACGAAGTAGAAGATGGTTTAACACTAAGTAAAGGTACACAAGCAAACATAGACACAAGGATATACGTGGTTCGGTATGATTACCTACGTCCACGGGGTGAAAGGATGAATGTTATTATTTCTTTTATTTGATTACAAGTTGTTCTCTCCCTTTCAAATGATGAAGCTCAAAAACTCGAGTATGATGCATTCTTTTTCTCTCTCTCAACCTGCCTCTCTCTCTCGACCATCCCTTGTATTTATAGGCCAAGGTCGACATACAACAGAATTACAATGTTGGTCACATTACATCAATTTTAGCTGTTCCCTATCGGACCTGCACTGCTCGCCCGACTTTCTGGTTTGACCGATAGAGTCTTGGGTTTTGATAGTTCTTCACCCGAGGCCGAGTCTTGATTGTCTGGTTAACATGATGTCGCCCTTCTTTCTTCTTGTTCCTTTGTTTGACCATCTTCCTTCGTCTGACCGAGTGCTTTCTGATTGTTCGCCCGACCTGTCAGGAGATAAAGTTCACGTCGCATCCGACAACTGTGGGGCCATCACGTCCGATCCACGTGATACCTTGCTCTTTGCGCCGTTCGGTTCTATCCTGTGCTTCGCCGCTCTTTTTTCTTTGGTGTGTCATAGCTTAGGATCTTGACACCTAGCCCTTTGGACTATCTACACCTACATATGAATATTATATGGCGTTCATAGGTCTAACCATTTTTGTTTAGGCATCACCCTTGCGCCGACCCTGAAATTAGTATACCTTGTATTCTTAGGATCAATAAGATTAAGATGTAATTTTGCTTACATGCTTCAGTTTTTTTTAGTGGTAACTTGTTTTATTGGAGTTTTTCTATTATTATTCAGTTTGTAATTGAAAATTCAATTATATTGCTTTTTTTGTAGAACAAAATAGGTGACGTAAACATGGATCACAACTACGGATCAGTATGCCTCATTATGCTTGTCGTCAAATATGTTGTTCAAGGCTCTTTACTCATGTCAACCTTCATAAAACATATGCAATTAAGGGTCGAGATCGACCAACAAACTGTTTTAACAAAAACTTTTGACAAAACATAGTATCCATAAGATCTTATTTATCCAACGGTTTGCATTTTTGATGACATGGCACTTAAATTACTCTTCGTACATGTTTGGAAACGAACAAACTTATGAATTACTCTTCGTAAACTAATGTATTTTAAATCCCATTATTCCTCGATATGCCCTGTAAGGCTGTAATGGCGGAACGAACAATCGAGAAGGCACTTCTCCCATGTTTTTTTTCTTTCTTTTTGTCCCAATTTCTTCTTCTTAACTAAAAATTTGATGCTCAAAATTTCCTTCTTAGCGACAACCATGCTCCGAATAACTCAGAAGTCCGAACTATGTTCTCATGAAGAAGCTTAGTATGGAATTTTTTATTGGATTATTAAAATTTAAATTGATTAGGGAAATCATCGTAACTTTTATCTACACGATTTCGAGTTTTCCTACGTTATTGAATTCTCGTGAATCCACTTAATTGGATTAAGAAGAGGAGGCATAAGCTCTTAATATTTCCCCCAAGTCATCCTTTTCTTTTAGGGTTTTCATACAGTATTCATTTACCGTGAATCCATAAGAATAAACTTAACAAAAAGAAGAGCAATTAGCAAGAATTTAATTAAAATGGACAAAATCTTGATGAGAACAGATATATTATCACCCCAATATATAACAGGAGTTGACGGATTTATCTAAATTTGCTCAGCAGGATTGACGGAGAAGGAAACTAAAGAAAATCTCATGTGATTAGCCAAACACGTCTTAAATCTATATTAAGCATAATGATATCAAATCTACTGACCGTTCGATATATAAGATCTCATGGGCTCCGTGTTTTGTCAAATGGCTTTGTTAAAATCTTTTTTCACACGATCCCCTTTGTGCAATTAATTGGTTCTTTATGTTTGACATGTTTTATTGGCCTTGTTGAGGGCATTGGAGATGGAGTGCACTTTAACCCATATGTCTCCTAAGAAGGCGGGGTACAGATCTTTCAAATCGTTGGCATGAGAAGTTTATTCTATTTATGGACATGTAACAACGTTATTCCTGATTCTTTTAATGGGTCCGGATCATAGGACTCTTGGTTTGAACGCATAGTTTGGACACAATTTGCTAACCGTCCATTATACTTAGTCCAATGGTAGTATTTGGTGATGAGGTGGCATTCTATTAGGCTTAAAAATTATACGGCTTTTATCCAAGCCGAGCGGAGCCGATAACCGACGTATATCTTTGGAAACAAATCTACCAGAAGCTCTCCATTAGACTTTTCTCTCTTTTACTTTGGTTCTGCTTCCAGATTGTTCTTCAGATTGAGTTTATTGTTACGAATTCGTACTGGTATATGCGCATGTATGATTTTTCTTAATATTATGTACTCTAATTGATTTATTGTTTTATATTTGAAATAATTTGAGCCCTAATTTTGGTCTTGATTTGAGTAAAATCTTAATTGGGTTTGAAAGTTGAGATGGGTATAATTAAGAGTTCGGTGAGATGATTTCAAAGTTAAGATGGGTATAACTTACCAACTGTGATCAAGTAAGTTCAAATCAGCTATGTTCGAAAATTGTGATTTTTATTTTGAATTTTTGTTTTTGTGATTTTTATTATGAAAATTTTTGGTTGATTTTTTTTGTAAGATCCATCAGTTTTTTAAATTGATTGTATAATAGTTACATAGTTATCATCACCACCTGTTGGAAAAAACGGGTTTTTGTTTTGTAAAACCAAATGTGCATGGACTATGATTTGATCCCTAAACCTATTGCCCACTAATTATTTTTTCATGTGAATAGATAAAACAATAGTCCCACATAGACTAAAATCTAAAGAGTTTTAGACTTAAATACCATAGAATTGGCTAAAGGGCGAGGCCCTTTGGGTCAACACACTTTTGTGTGAGGGAGAAGACCTAGACTAGGGCAAGGTTGCCTTTCCCGTACGCGCGGTGCTTCGCACCGAAGCACGCACGCCGCCGTCCGTCTGGTCGGGTTCGGGTGTGGGTGTGGGTGTGGGTTCAATAAGATCCTATCTTTTTACTGAAATTTTCGTTCGTGCTTTCCGCACATGTAGAAGAATCTTTTAGTATTTTGTTTGTACGTGTTTTGTCACACACATGAAGAATCTCACTCTGTTTTTTGTCTGACACGCGTGCTTTGACTGACAAAAGCATAAGTCTTATCACTGCTTTTCATTTCAGCTTTTGTCAGAAGTCAGATACTGTTTTGTCTGTTGCTTTTCAGCTTTTGTCAGAAGTCAGAAAATGTTTTTGACTGTTGATTTTCTTTTCAGCTTTAGACAGAAGTCATAAAATGGTTTTATACGCATGGGAATCTTTCTTTGTTAGTAACGGGTAAATTTTTGACTGACTATAAAAGGAGTTGTTAAGCTCAGTTTTAAAACATACAACAGAGAAGAAGTAGCTTCTTCCTCTCTTATTATTCTCTGCTATTGTTTTAGTTTCTCTGTAACTATTTCATTTTCTTCTTAAATCTCTGCCAAGCTCTTAGAGTACCTTCTTTGTATGCTACATTGAGGGGTACTATCAGTAGTTGTATCCTGGAGGTGACTCGCCAACTGCTATAGCATCTCACAGGAGTAGCAGGCGATATTGCCTTTAGTTCAGCGTATCTCATACGTGCCTCTACTAGTTCCTGCTATAATTATTTGTGCATCTCCATGAACATCAGTCAAGCGTTGGTTATTTTTTTCTCTATTGTTACGATTGTTGTTACATTTTCTCCAACAATCTAAAGGAAATATCCTTCATTACTATAGTTTTACTGTAACAACATGGGAAAGAGTACTGTAGACAAACCTCCAAAGTTTAGTGTAAAAGAATTTAAACGATGGCATTCCAAAATGTTATTCTTCTTAAAAAACCAAAGGTTAGATGAAGTTGCCTTAGAAAGACCCTCGAGAAGGCTTCATGATCGTGGTTATGAAGATAGACTGGATAGGTGGACTAGGAAGAATTACATGTGCAAAAACCATATTCTTAACTGTCTGGATGACTCCTTGTACGACTTTTATAATGCAAAAGAAAATTTTACTGCTTTTGATTTATGGGAAGCCCTGGAAGAAAAATATCTTGCTGAGGCTGCTGGAAGCAAGAAGTTCTTGGTGGCTAGGTTCCTGGAATATAAGATGACTGATGAAAAGCCTGTAGTAGAACAATTCATCGAACTCCAGCTAATCATCAATGAAATTCTTGCTGAAGGTATGCATACTGATGAAGTTCTACAAGTATCTGCAGTGATTGAAAAGCTTCCACCCTCATGGAACGAGTACAAGAGGAGGCTGCGACACAAGAATCGTGAAATCACCATGATAGAGATGGGGAAAAAGATCCAAGTTGAAGAACTACTGTGCTGCAAGGACAAGAGCCTGATGCTGAGCAAAGACATGTCCAACAAAGGTCATGTCCTAAATGATAATGCTGCAACAAAGAAAGAGTATGATGGAAAATCTGCATCCAGCAAAAATGGTAACAAACGTAACAAACGTCGTAACTCCAAAGGTAACCATCTTAAACCAAAGGGTGCTGTCTCCAAAAACACCATCAAAGGTGACTGTTATAACTGTGGTAAGACCGGTCATATGGACAAAGACTGTAGGGCGCCTAAAAACACCAAAAATGATCCTAAACAAAAAATAAGGAAAACATAATAGATGATTCTGGATATTTTACTGGCATGGTGTCTGAAGTCAACCTTATCTCAAATGTGACCAATGTGAGAGACTGATGGTTAGATTCTGGAGCCACCAGGCATGTCTGCAAGTTCAGAAATGCTTTCTCCTCCTACGACAAAGTAGGAGACGATGACAAATTGTTTATGGTTAACTCTTCCACCGCGAAAGTAGTGGGAAAAGGCAAGGTTGAATTGAAGCTCACTTCAGGAAAAACTCTCGCATTGAATGACGTGTATCACGTCCCGGACATATGCAAGAATCTTATCTCAGAAACCATCTTACTTGGTAAAGGTTTTAAATTTGTAGTTGAGTCTAACAAAGTTGTAATCTCTAAGGGTGGTGACTTCGTAGGAAAAGGTTTGTCACTGAAAACATGATTAAGCTTAGTGTACTTTCTTTGAACTTGAATGTTAATGCATCTTCTTCTGCTTATGTTTGTGACTCCTCACATGTATGGCATGATAGACTAGGACATGTTAATTTCAAATCCATTGAAAGACTTGCTAATTTAGGCTGCATTCCTAAAATAAACATTGACAGAGGTCATAAATGTGAAATTTGTGTTGAATATAAATATACAAGAAAACCCTTTAACAAAAAGGTTGAACGTAGTACAACTCCCCTAGAACTAATCCACTCGGATTTAGGAGATTTGAAATCAACACCAACTAGAGGTGGTAAAAAATGGTACATCACTTTTATCGATGATTACTCATGATACTGTCAGGTTTATCTTCTTAGAAGTAAAGATGAAGCCTTAGACGCTTTCAAATTATATAAACTTGAAGTAGAAAACCAAAGAGGTGTTACAATTAAAACTCTTTGGTCAGACCGAGGCGGTGAGTATGTGATACCTATAGGAGAATTTTGCAAATTTAATGGCATCATTCATGAAACTACTACACCTTCTTCACCTGAGTCGAATGGAGTAGCTGAAAGGAAAAACCGAACACTCATAGATATGGTGAACGCTATGTTAGCTAGTTCAGGGCTACCTACGAACTTGTGGGGGGAAGCAATTCTCTCTACTTGTCATATCTTGAACCGAGTTCCATTTAAGAAATCTAAAAAAACTCCATATGAGTTATGGAGAGGTAGAAAACCTTCTGTAGATGGTGGATTTTTGACAAGGGATAAAATCGTAAACTCATAATTATACGAAGCTCTGATCCATCAATCAGATGTGAGTATTGTGACACGGGTCTCTCATCAAATTCTCAACGGAGAGTACTTTCTCTCAGAGTACGTGTAGATGTGTAGTCTCACGACTGGACAACGGCATATCTCATGAATACTGAACACTTTCAGTGATTATTTCTATATAGTATCACGAGATGGACGGCTCCTAGACAGCTTGCTCTGCTAGTATAGAACGATAACGTCTTCAGGAACAAACAACGAGTTTACCCTGACTATGTAAAGAATATGACTTATCGACAAGCTCATATCGGGATAATTAATGCTCCTAGACAGCTTGCTCTGCTAGTATAGAGCCACAAAGTTAATTATTCCTAATTAGGATTAATTCTGCCGTGACATTCACTACTGAATTCCCAGAATAATCTATTATTATTCCTATTCCATGGTCGAATCCACGACTGGTCCCATGGAGTAGCAATAAAAATTGTTCATATTCTATGGTCGAATCCACGACTGGTCCCATGGAATGGAAATAACAATTGTTTTGATTCTATGATCGAATCCACGGCTTGATCTCATAGAATAGCAATAACTATATTATCTCATTACTCCGATTTCATGATCGAATCCACAACATGTCTCATAAATGGTAATAGATAAATCTTAATTACTCCGATTCTATGGTCGAATCTACGATCCCATGGAATGGTAATGCTCACTTTATTATTCTGAATTCGTAGTCGAATCCTCAGCTGATCCTATGAATTAATAATAAATATCTTATTACTCAGTTTTTTGAATTATTCTCCACTGAATTCCACAATTAGTAATAAATAATCAACAATCGGGCGTCTGAGCTACCTCTAAGTAATCCCTGATTCAAATGGTGAAGGTGTATTCAACGACGATACACTAACAGTCACCGCACGAACGAGTATTTCAAAAATACAACGAAACGATGAACCTATGCAAAATAGAGAAGAATATAATAAATAATTAAAAATATTGACCAGGGTGCTGGGAGCACGGACACACGACCGACCGACCGTGTCGTGGTCAATCCCACACCAGTTTTATATTTTAATGCATTTTTATTATTTTCCATGATTTGATGAAAATTCTCTCATTTTATCAAATCTCCTTCGTCTCGAGGAAACTCCTCGGTCTCATGGTACTTCCATAAATCCATAAAAAATAATATAAAATTAAGAAAAGGAGTGTGGGGCGTGACCATTGGCCAACCGGCCATGCCTTGGTCCCAACCGGCCATGCCTTGGTCCCAACCGGCCCCACACCCCACGGTTCCTTATTATTTTATTATTATTATTATTTCTCTAATTTCATGAAAAAACTCCTTGATTTCATGGTATTTTTTGCACAAATCATCATATAATAATAAATAAAATAAAATTATGAAAAACTTATGGGCCCGGGCCACTAGCCGGCCGGCCATGCCCTAGCCGGTCCCTCACGCCTTTTTCTTTATTATTTTATTATTATTTTTCCTATTTTCCTTGAATTCATCAAATTCCTTGATTTTATGGTATTTCCCTCAAATTAGGAAAAATTCCCTCAAATCATCAAAAATACCTAAAAAATATTTAAAAATTATGAAAAACTCGTGGGACCGGTCCATAGCCGGCCGGCCATGCCTCCACGGTCCCACACGCCCTTGTTTTTATTATTTTAATATTTTTTGCTTCCCTGAACTCATGAAAACTCCTTCAATTCATGGAAATTCCTTAAATTCATCAAATTTCACAAAATTCATGAATTTTTCATAAAATCATCTAAATATTATAAAATTAAGGAAAAGGCACCACGGGACCGTGGTCACGACCGGCCTACCATGCCTTGACCACGGCGGTCCCACGCCTCCTCATTCCTTATTTTATAATTATTTTTCATCATCTCATGGTGTTTTCCTCAGTTTCGTCGAAACCCTAATTTTGGCATATTTTCTCGAATGGATGCTCAATTGCACGCCATGAAATATCAAAATTCTCAGGATTGAGACGTGGACGCCTTGGGGACACGAGAACGCTATCTTGACCGACCAAGATTGGCTCTTTGGCTCACGGAAGCCGGTCCCATTAATTTTCACAGTTTTGACCTAATTTGCACAATTGCTCGTATTAGGTCCAAAACTCTTCCAAACACTTTGGATTTTCATGAAGTGATCATCAGGCGGTCACGTGACTACCCAGGGCCGGTTTCATGACCCATGGTCGGTCCCTCACCCCGTCATAATTAATTAGGTTTTCTCACCTAAGGCTCAGACGAGCATTTTCGAATAAATGATTAAACCAGCATTTGATCATTCTTTCACCAACAAATCGTCAACTCTTCAGGAGTTCTTTGTATTTGCTCACGTGATCATATGGACACTACATGGTTGATCCACGGTCCCATGTAGTCGCTCCCTCCTTCATCCCATGGTTAAACTTCTGACGAACCATGAATTGATCATCAATTGATCAAATTAGGGTTTCCGAATCCAAGGATCATCATTCCAGATTCCAACCTTAATAATTTTACGACGACCTCATGGTCATTAATTTTATTAATTATGCTCGGTTCAACGACCAGTATTCTAATTAATATTTTTGGTACGCTTCCAATAACCCATCAGATGAGCAACACATGCTCAGACGATCAAATATTCAACAATTCATCACACGAGCAACACTTGATCAGATGATAAATATTTGCTCAAACCAAGGAATATTGGTTCAACAATCAATATTCAACGATCCATCGAATGAGCAATACTTGCTCACTTCATCGTAAGAACTATACCTCTGTCTCATGACATGTTCAATTCATGAGTTTCAGAACATCATGTTCAACTCAGCAACTACATGGACTCATCGTCCCATCAAACCACGAAGTCATCAATTGACTAACAAACCACGAGACGTCAATCGTGTCACTTGGGGGGATATCACTTAGGGTTTTGGTCTGGCGGTCTACGACACGTGTGTTCAAACACACGATGGAATGTGAGCAATTCGTGCAATCAGTTGAAGGAATTCACGAGGTAGTGGGTGGAAAATCGACCAAGTCTCCACACGTTGAGCAACTGGTTTCAAACACGATCTCCACTTCCCCACTCCTTGATTCCATCAACTGTCACACTTCATGGAATCATGGTGTCTAAAATTCCAGCAATATAAATAAGTCTCTGAATCATGATTGAATCAGCATCATCAGTATCATCAATCTCACGTCAAACTGACAACACGAGATTATCAACTCATCAATTGAGCAACTACTCTCAATTGAGCAATTTCAATCACTCAGATCTTATCATATTCAGAATTCACACACCCACAATCTTTGATTACCATTGATTCCACACATTTCCCAGCTTCCCTCCTACAGATCAACCCATCCTCTCTTGTGACCGAATTTACTCTGGAACGTTCATTGTCTTGATTTAGGCCGGAGTACTACAGATTGATCTCTCGAATCTAAAGCACCCCCTTTGCAGCGGTGCATCTGTGTGAGGTTTAACATTTCGCTCGGTTCGAGAAGTCCCCTACGTACGGTCGTCTCCTCAATTCCTTAAAAACCAGCAAATCGTTTTTCCCCATCTACACCTTCCTATGCATTCTTTAAAATGTGGGGGTGTTTGGACAAGGTGTCCATTCCTCTCTCCAAGAAAACCAAAATAGGACTTAAAACTGTGGATTGTGTTTTCCTAGGCTATCCTGAGCACACTAGTGCTTATAGGTTCATGGTCATTGGTCAGAACACCATAATGGAATCTAGAGATGCAGTGTTTTCTGAACACATTTTTCCTTTAGGGTATGGACCTCGCA
Source organism: Papaver somniferum (assembly GCF_003573695.1). Lineage (NCBI taxonomy): Eukaryota > Viridiplantae > Streptophyta > Magnoliopsida > Ranunculales > Papaveraceae > Papaver > Papaver somniferum. The sequence goes on along the minus strand of NC_039364.1, from coordinate 93,659,785 downwards.
AAAGGGTCCACGATGACCTCTCAGATGTTCCTTCAACTAGTCAGCCCCCGTATCTAGATGATGAGACCGAACCTAGAAGAAGTAAGAGGGTTAGAACCGAGAAAAGTTTCGGTCCATATTTTGTGACTCTTACTGTAGAGTCTGAACCCCAAACCTATAAGGAAGCTATGACTTCTCCGGAAGCTCCCTTCTGGGAAGAAGCTTCGATTAATGAGTGGGAATCCATTCAACAAAACGAAACTTGGGAGCTTGTAGACTTACCTCCTGGTAGTAAAACCATAGGTTGCAAGTGGGTCTTCAAAAGGAAGCTTAGAACAGATGGAACTATAGAAAAACACAAAGCTAGGTTGGTAGCTAAGGGATATAGACAACAGGAAGGATTAGATTTCTTTGATACATATTCACCGGTCACAAGAATCACTTCTATTAGGATGCTGATTGTTATTGCTTCTATTTATGATTTGCATATACATCAGAAGGATGTTAAAACTGCATTTTTATATGGTGAATTGAATGAAGAAATTTATATGGACCAACCTGAAGGTTTTGTTGTGAAAGTGTTTGAAGACAAAGTATGCAAATTGAACAAATCTCTGTATGGTTTAAAACAAGCACCTAAACAGTGGCATGAAAAATTTGATCATGTAATGATATCTAATGGCTTCAAGGTTAATGAATCTGATAAATGTGTTTACATTAAATCTGTGGATGATTCTCATGTTATTGTGTGCTTGTATGTTGATGATATGCTCATATTAGGCAGTAACCTTGATATTATTAATACCACTAAAAGCATGCTTAACGAAAATTTTGACATGAAAGACTTAGGCCCCGCAGATGTAATCTTAGGGATGAAAATCAGAAAGAATTCTGATGGATATAGTCTTAGTCAATCTCATTATGTTGAAGCTGTACTTAAGAGATTTAATCATGAAAATGCTAAACCTGTATCTACTCCTTATGATCCCAATTGTAACTTGAAAAATAATAAGGGTGAGGGAATTTCTCAACTTGAGTATTCTCGCATTATTGGCAGTCTTATGTATTTGATGAACTGCACAAGATCTGACATTGCCTACACTGTGAGTAGATTGAGCAGGTACACTTGCAACCCTGGGCAGGATCACTGGAATGCTCTCTACAGAGTTCTACGGTACCTGAGAGTAACTTCAAACTATTGCTTAAGTTTTGGGAAGTATCATGCTGTGCTAGAAGGGTATTGTGATGCTAACTGGATATCAGACTCAGATGAGTGCAAATCCACTAGTGGGTACATATTCACACTTGGAGGTGCGTCTGTGTCATGGAAGTCTTCCGAACATACATGTATAGCTCGATCCACCATGGAGTCTGAGTTTATAACCTTGGAGAAAGCTGGAAAGGAAGCTGAATGGATACGAGGTTTCCTGGGAGGAATTCCACTCTGGCCCAAGCCTGTGTCTTCGATCGCAATCCACTGTGACAGTCAAGCTGTTATTGGTTGCGCAAAGAATAGTGTATAAAACGGAAAGTCTATACATCTACAAAGAAGACACAAGACAGTGAAACAACTACTCTCTACTGGTATCATCTCTATAGACTTTGTGAGGTCTAAAGAGAATATTGCAGATCCTTTGACGAAAGGATTATCTAGAGACTTCGAGGGGGATGGGACTTAAGCTCATAGAATAAATCGCCATGAAGGATACTCAACCTTGTGAATGGAGCTCCAAGATCAAGGTTCAATGAGACAACTAATTTTTTGTGATGTCGGGACAACACTATCTTAGTCCCTCCCTATGGTGTAACTGTGTGATAGTGCTACCTGCATGATTTAGGATGATCCGTTGAGATCTTAATGAGTAACATGGCTTTGCTTAAAGAGGGGTGTAGCAGGACACTCTTAATGGACTCACCTATGTGGATGTTGGAAGTTGGGCCGCTTCCTATGAGAATTTGAGCTGATTCTCTAGAGACATTCATTAAGTCCGGGATTTAGCCCACGACCAAAACGGGAACAACGGCAAGAGCTTGGCAGCTTTTATTTTAGATATCAGGCGTGGTTTTTATTTCTGAATTGCATTCACTGTTGGCGGTTCAAGACATTGTGTTCACCGTTTCAACAAGCAGTTCCGGTAACCTCTCACTAAGTTAAGGTTCAATATCTGGGACACCTTAGCCTATTTTTGATGTATTCTTTTTTCTCGTATTTTTGTCGATATGTTTTATCATTCATGTGGGGGATTGTTGGAAAAAAAACGGGTTTTTGTTTTGTAAAACCAAATGTGCATGGACTATGATTTGATCCCTAGACCTATTGCCCACTAATTGTTTTTCATGTGAATAGATAAAACAATAGTCCCACATAGACTAAAATCTAAAGAGTTTTAGACTTAAATACCATAGAATTGGCTAAAGGGCATTGTCCCTTTGGGTCAACACACTTTTGTGTGAGGGAGAAGACCTAGACTAGGGCAAGGTTTCCTTTCCCGTACGCGCGGTGCTTCGCACCGAAGCACGCACGCCGCCGTCCGTCCGGTCGGGTTCGGGTGTGGGTGTGGGTTCAATAAGATCCTATCTTTTTAATGAAATTTTCATTCGTGCTTTCCGCACATGTAGAAGAATCTCTTAGCCTTTTGTTTGTACGTGTTTTGTCACACACATGAAGAATCTCACTTTGTTTTTTGTCTGACACGCGTGCTTTGACCGACAAAAGCATAAGTCTTATCACTGCTTTTCATTTCAGCTTTTGTCAGAAGTCAGATACTGTTTTGTCTGTTGCTTTTCAGCTTTTGTCAGAAGTCAGAAAATGTTTTTGACTGTTGCTTTTCTTTTCAGCTTTAGTCAGAAGTCAGAAAATGGTTTTATACGCATGGGAATCTTTCTTTGTTAGTAACGGGTGAATTTTTGACTGACTATAAAAGGAGTTGGTAAGCTCAGTTTTAAAACATACAACAGAGAAGAAGTAGCTTCTTCCTCTTTTATTATTCTCTGCTACTGTTTTAGTTTCTCTGTAACTATTTCATTTTCTTCTTAAATCTCTACCAAGCTCTTAGAGTACCTTCTTTGTTTGCTACATTGAGGGGTACTATCAGTAGTTGTATCCTGGAGGTGACTCGCCAACTGCTATAGCATCTCAGAGGAGTAGCAGGCGATATTGCCTTTAGGTCAACGTATCTCATACGTGCCTCTACTAGTTCCTGCTACAATTATCTGTGCATCTCCATGAACATCAGTCAAGCGTTGGTTTTGAGCTAAGTATTTTTTTCTCTATTGTTACGATTGTTGTTACATTTTCTCCAACACCACCATCATCATATTTCTTGTTTTAATTTTCAGTTGTACCCATTTTTTGTACGATTTTCCCTAAATTTACTAGTACTACTGAGATAGTGTATTCTGAGTACTGCGAATAGTGGATTTCTTGTGCAATATGTATTTCTTGTAGTTGTAGATGTGTTAGTACTACATTGTAAATGACTAGTCTTGATCAATATCGCCTCTTTGCGTTAGCTTATTAGATCACTGATGGTCCTTGTGGTATAGGAGAAATTGACCTTAAATGTCTAAGTGACATTTCATACTCAAAAAAATTGTAAACGACTATGCAGCACTCCATTATCTCTTTGTTCAGTTACAGCTTGTTATTTTAACTCGGTACTATTACCAGTAGGACCAATAGGGTCACCATCGCATTGTTCCCAAAGTTTGGAATTGAACATCTCTAATTAACTCTTGGGATTTTGTCCAAGAGGTAGTAAGGAGAACAAATAGAACTGTGTGGAGTGCTACTGATTGGGGCATATTGTTCTATAATTACCCATCAATTCCTTGTCTTGTGATTCTTCCTCATTATTCACACGCTTGGTCTTTCTCTGTATCTTATTTGTAATTTAAACTTACGAATACATTTCTTGTGCTTCTGCCTTGTGTTAAAGTTTCTCATTTTCTCGTTCTGCCTATTTTCCGTAGTTATGGACTATTTAACACAATTAGGGATGAAACATTTCAGTAGATAGTTGGGTACTTATCAAGTGTTTGCTAGAAAATCAATTTTTACAGGTACCTAGATGGTTTCTTCTTTGGTTCTTTCAACACTTCACAAGATAATTGCGCAGTATTAGTTTCTTTCATCCACTCCACTGGTTTGTTAGTTATAAAATAGTTCTGATCATGTTTTTAAGTGGTAACAACTATTACTTGTAGCAGTTTTTTCACATGTTTTTGCTGTCAAGCTGCTCATTATATTGTACATGATATTAATTGCCATTTTACTTTCTACTTGCAGGTTACAGTCTTAGTTCTGAATGCTTCGTATTTCCTGAAAAATGGAGGTCATTTTATGGGCTCAAATAGTTATCATTTTAAGGTATGTTCTTCATTTTCTAGATTACGTTGATACTGACTTGGAGGGAAGTCTGCTAGATACTGTCATCATTGTACTGTTCTTAGTTAACTTCCCTTAAATGTGTCTTCAATATTAATCTGTGGCGCAATTGTAGAGCGTCTGGCTCCAGATCAGAAGGTTTCGTGTTCGATTCACGTCAGATTTCCTCCAGTTTGTATGACACCCTTATTCCTCTTATTTAGGTGATGTTTTATTTTGGGAAGACATACAATTAGTAGAATCACATTTGGAATACTCAGGTGATTGTCAAATAATCATAACATTGCCAAAATGTAGTCGAACTGAAATATCAAAATATTGTCAAACTGAAAAATATCAAAATATAGTCGAACTGAAATATCAAGCATGTCCTATATAGTCACATAAACTAAACTCTCATTTGACTTCGATTGGTCGTTCATCAGCAGTTAGGCTTACAAGCTTTTAGGACTTCCTTCGCAGTTATTTGTCCACACTTTGAGCTCTTCTCACTTCCGCATTTAACTCGGTTTTGGAAAGATTTCTGCAGAAAACGACGAAGATTTTATTAGTTATAATGTAAGTTTTAGTTTACAAATTACTTCACAGGTATATTATTACCTTAGTTTGGTAATCACTATTGTATCCCAGGTGAAATGGTATCTCATTGTTGGAGTTTGTACCTACAAGAATATAAACACAGTAAGAATATGAAATTAATGACGAGAAAGAAAAAAGAAGCATAAAGGGAACACTTCTTTATCCTAGTTTAATTGGGGGCCATAACTTCCAATTGGGAGTCATGGAATTTTGTTTGCCCCCCAAAATTTTCAGGGGTGTAAATATCGCAATATGAATATACTATTTTACCCTTCATTAATTGAAAATCAGTTTCACTAATTAACTACCCTAATTAAGGCCCCTAATCTATATACCCTAATTAAATCAAAGAAAAAATCAGTTTCTCTTTTATTTTCATCTTCCTCTCCTCCCTTTCTCTTCTCCACCTCCACCATTAACGACTCCACCTCCACCGAGGAATATTCTTCGAACCGATTCATCGCGTAATTGTCGATGATAAAACTTTAATCGACGATTAACTTCTTCTACAAATATGGCTAAAACAAAGCAAACCGCTCGCAAAGCACTTCAAATTCCTAATCTTGTAGATACGGTGAATGCAAAGGTGTACGTGTGAAGAGCTCCTGAAGCAAGCAAATCGAAACCCAAAAAGGGAATGGCTCCAATTAGAGGGTACGTGAACTTAAACCCACCTTTTGTTCGATGTTTTGGTTGTTTTTTGATTGTGTAATCGAGATTGGTAACTGAAAAATAGAAGTTACAGAGTGAGAGTCGTTAGCATCGAAGAAATAATACCCTAACGACTCTTACATTGCATGCTTTTTCTATGAAAAATCGTTAACCTGTTAGTGTAAATATGACGACCCTTGTTCTGCTACTTCGACCTTTTGTGCCCTAGAATAGAGTCGTCGCCATATTAGGTTGAAGATGACGATTATAGTTTGACGACCCCAAATTAGTGCGTAACGACTCTGGGTTGAACTTGAACTGCCTTTTGTTGGAGAAAACGATAGAGTCGTCAGTAGTATATAATCCCTAGACTAGAGTCGTCAGTAATTTATAATCCCTAGAGTCGTCATCTCTTTTATAGGGTCGGCAGTTACTTGTTTGACGACCCAAGTTTAATCTTTAACGACCCTTTAAGGACCAAAATCATCCTCACTGTCCAATTTTTACAAAGTGTCGTTACCTTATAAATTACAGTCGTTACCTTGTAATGAAGAGTCGTTAGTTTGTTAGAGCATATCATTGACGACTCTTTAATTGATAGAGATAAAGTTGATGTCTTATAAAAAAAAAATCGTTTTTGGAATATAGTGACAAGAAAACGAAAGACAAGGTTGAAATCACGATAACTCCTCCTTCGAAACCTCCCCACAACGATAAATACTTACTTTCCGGTCCATTGCGGGGAAGAAGGCCGAGTGAGGTATCATTTTCTATCACCGAACCAAGAGACAAAGGTAATGAGTTGTCTGATTCGTCAGAATCAGACACTCCTGTTGTTTCAGCTAACACTAGTGCTGAAGAAGAAGATGAACAAGAAGAAGAGCAAGTAGAGGAGGAACAGGGTGTAGAACATGAGATACAAGAAGAAGAGATTCAATAAGAAGAAGAGGAACAAGAAGAAGAGAAGAGGAGGAAGAGGGTGAAGGTAATGGTAGTGGTGATGATGAGGATGATGGTAATGAGGAGGAATAACATAAAGGTAATAATGGCGGTGATGATAATGATGATGAGGAGGAGAGAATGAAAGATATGATGATGAAAAGGATGAAGGTGGTGATGATGGTAAAACCAATGTTGAGGATGAGAAAGAGAATGCAAAGGCGAAAAAGCCGGTAAAGAGGGTTAAGAAGGATGGAACAGATATTGCACCCAGTGCGAGACACGTTCCCGCTACTCATTTGATGTTGCCTCCTCTTCGAGGTGGTAAACTTAGAGGAGAACCTAGAGATGGGGGCAAAGTTCTATTTGGAAATCCTGGATCGTGGGCTCATTGCATTAGTGATACAATCGTAAGAATCCCAAATTTGCTTGCTATTTGATTAGTTGGTGTTAACTTGTTTATGTTTTGTTTTTTAAATACGTGTTTGTTTATGTTTTGTAGGATCATAAGGATGCCGCACGTCTTTTCCGGCACCAATCTTCTTTCAAGAAAATGGAGTTGTGGACGCTAGAAGGTGAATGTGCAAGAGTTAGAGATTTGGTTGAAAACTCAGGTTTGTACAATGCCGTTGTGAACTCTGTGATTGCGTATGACAAGGTCGCAGTATCTAGTTTCTGTGAAAGGTATCACGCTGAAGTCGACACATTCCAACTTCCTTTTGGTGAGATGGCGATAACTCCTGATGGCGCAGAACAGATATTAGGGCTGCAGGTCGAAGGCAAATCAACCGGTGAGAAGTTCAAGAGAAGGCCTAATTTGGAAGACATCTATACATGGACCAAAAACTTGTTTGGCTGGGATTCCTAGAAGACTAATGGGATTTTCGAGAAGGGACCTAAGTACCCGAAGAAAGAGTTCAAACTTGTAGATATTAGGAACATGTTTTCAGGGACAGAAAAGAAGGAAAAAGAAGGAGGTCTCTCTGATATGGAATGTCGCTATGCGGCGGCTGGGTATTTGTTGCATGTCCTTGCGTCGGTTATATTTCCTGACAGCAAAGGTAACCGGGTGAGCGCCAACCTTCTTCAGCTTTTGGATCCCTTGGAAGATGTGAGCAAGTACTCTTGGGGGACTGCCATAATTGCACACCTGAATGGTCAGCTTTCTCAGGGATCTCGCAAACTAACTTCTAAAATTAATGGGAATTTGGCTCTAATCCGGGTATTTGGATTGATGAAAGTTTTCTTATTTTTGTACATTTTAAAAATTGAATTATTTATGTTTATTTCATTGGTTTCTATAGGTGTGGATTTATGATAATTTTCCATCACTGATCAAAGATAATGAAGATGTGGAACTCAACCCGAAATGGAGCAAAGGTAGTCCAACGGGAACCAAATACTTGTTCACTGGTTCTCAAGATAGGGAACAAACTGATGCGTTGATATAAATGCGTCAAAAACTTGACAACATCACATCTAAAGAGGTAGTCTTCAATCCGTACAAGAATAATAGAGTTGGCGCAATGGAAGATGTTGTTAGGGTATCTGAAAATACCAATGACGACCCTATGTTGGGAAAACATCCAGGAGACAACCTAATTTGGTCCATTAGAGTCGTTAGGGTATCTGAAAATACCAATGACGATCCTATGTTGGGAAAACATCCAGAAGACAACCTAATTTGGGCCATTAGAGTCGTTAGGGTATCTGAAAATATGACTGACGACCTATGTTGGGAAAACATCCAGGAGACAACCTAATTTGGGCCATTAGAGTCGTTAGGGTATCTGAAAATATGAATGACGACCCTACAATTATTAAAACCTTCCAGGAGACCACCTAATTTGGACCATTAGAGTCGTTAGGGTTTCTGTATATATTAATGATGGCTCCAAGTTGGGAAAACATCCATAAGTTTAACTGATTCTTATGCCGCAAGATAAAACACATTGTATTCATTAGGCATTCTTCAAAATACAAATATTAGGGTTCAGGATACAACATTATCAAAAAGTATGCTTAAAAATGCAATGTATAGTTTTGAATGTACATCTTGTCTCACGATTCATCGCCCATGTCTACGTAAACCGGGGTTGGGTCCATAGCATTCCAAAGGTTCATTCCATACTCGTACTGATTTGTCCACTCCTTGGTGTAGTCTCCCCAATCACCATAGGCCACCCGTGGTAAAGGACATTCTTCGGAAATCTTCAAACCTATGTAATGGTTATTTTTGACATGTGCCATTACAATTCTTCTTTTCTTTATCGCTGCGTCGCACCGAGTTCTTGAGGGTACGTACATACAAGACACTCCGGGGAAGCCTTTGCTGAATACAATTACCACACAAGTGAATATGTCCGCTAAGAGTTGACCACCAAAAGGCATTTGCATCCAAAACTTATAACCGGCCTTTTTCGACCCCGTCCTCAATTTCACATTACAAACCAACTCCCTAAACTTCATTTCCATCTCTTTTGGATCTCTTTCCATTAGCATTGTCAAATACAATTGTTTGTCCTGAACAAGCTTTTTTGCCATTTTTTTCCTTGCATATTGGATTTGGGTGAGCTTAAGTTCGTCGGCCTCGTTGAAATGCCCTAATTGTTCCGTTGCAACATGGTAACCACAATTTTCATCGTCGTCAACGTCGTCGGTGGATATAAGGTGATCCAAGATGACGTGAGGAAGTTGATCGGTGTACTCTTTATACAAAGTATAAGTAACACGATGTGGTATTCCTTGAGAATCTCTAGGGGTGCGCGAATTTCCCTTAATTACTCTTATGGTCACCATTCCGCTAGTTTGGCTTTTCTGGGTACCGACCACATGCTCTGCAACATCCATGTCTTCCATTCGTTTCACTTCTGTTTCACTTTGGGTCAAATCATCCTTTTTTAGTTGACCCTTTTCCTTGGGGAGGAGAGACTTCTCATACTCTGTATATTCCTCCTGGACATAATCATGACGTGACAGGTCACTTTTGCAAATTTTGGCCGCCTTCACGGTTTCTCTAAATGATTTTTTTGTTGTTGGTCTGCCCGGTGGTTTTTGTTTGATTGGCTCTTCTTCTACTCCCAAGATCTTACGGGCAGCCGGCCACAAATTAGAAACCAATATCTGTCTTCCTGCATAATGCGCTTTTTGATATTTCTCACTGATATACTTTCCAATCTCAAGGTCTCCAAATTGTTAATCAGCGGCTCCCGTGGGATTAGGGGTGAATGAAAGTTGCTTCCAAAAAGGATCGATATCTTCAATAGGAATGAGCGACTTGTAACCACCAAGCTTATGTCTAGACGGGAGGCCAAGCCACGTCTCAGTTGTACAATTACAGTTCATCACTTTTCCACTTGAAGTTTTCGCTCGAAATCTGTGAAGTTCAACCATCATATGCTTTATTGCCCACCATGACACTTGGTGCGAAACCCCGCGTAGAAATTGTTTGTCTTCCAGGTATTGCTTCAAAAAACGGTCCTTACTATACTCCATCTGAGTCACTATCTTGCTAAGATCATCCTGGGCATGAATAGCTTCTTGTACAGTAACTACCCCACTAGTGTTTTCTCAAAGAATTTTCTTCAAACGTCCATGGGACTGCTCTGCGATACTGGTGGACTCATTTTTGTAGTGTTTGTACTTATTGGTCCATGCATAAAAAAACTTCTCCTTTCAAGGATTCAACCAGGTATCTTGGAAATAGTCGACCACCTTCTTATAATCCGTACTCCAAACATCGATGAACTTTTGCAAATTTGCATAGTACTTTACTTCGGTCTTCGAATGGGCCAAAAGGTCCCAATCTTTGCAGAAATCCTCCCATACATCCCCCTCTTCATCAAATTTTTCCTTGGCTTTCTTTTTCTCTTCCGCTATCTTTTTTTTTTGAAAGTTTACTAAGACGCTCGTCTTCCTCCTTGGAACTTTGATTACCCTTTGCAGGTTTGATCTTTTGGATTTGATTCTTGCAATTATTAAAAAGATTCTTTTGGATGTGCCACGTACAAAGAAAATGTTGAGCAAGGGGAAAAAATTGACAAACGGCGCTCATGACTGCAAAATCTCTATCCGTAAATATAACCTGCGGTGTCTCTTCGCCACGGTAAATCAACCTAACTTGTTCCAATGCCCAAACATAGTCTTTTATTTCTTCCTTTTCCATAAAGCACCAATGCCACAGTGAATGATTGCTTATTCGAAGTATGACTAGCCACGTTCAACAACGGCATGTTATACTTGTTGGTTTTATAGGTGAAATCTATGAACAAGACCTGGTAAAAGCACTGTGCCAAATCCATCATCCTAGGATGGGAAAGAAAAATATGAGTCACTTTGTCGCCCAGACCGACCCTTGTTTGCATGGCATAGTTATGTTTTTCTGCCAGCCACTCTGATTGTTGCATAATTAATCTACCATCCCATTCAGTTCTCTTCATCGTTGCTTTGGCAGCGTAGATTGTGGAAAGAATAGACAAGTTTGACTTATCTTCCGCCTTTATTGCATTTAGAATCTTAAGGGACCTACATGCTTCATCTGCCAAACCTTTTCCATTTGATGTGGTTTCAATCGGGCATATGCTGGGTGCCCTAAAAGAGTACTAGGTGGAGGATGGTTGTGACGACCATCAGGAATACTATACATCCACCATAGTAGAGTTTCGGGATGCCTTTTGAAAAAAATCCTGAAGGGGCATTTTATCTTCTTCGACGAAGTTTTGTAGACCCTCGTCGTCTTCTTCACATACTTGTAGTTCTTCCCTTTGTGACTTTCTTCCTTATCCCCTGCTCTATCGCATACCATCTCCATTTGCTTACAATCAACGTGTTTTCTTTGAACAATTACGCACATATTCTCTTTTTCCTTGGAAATAATCCATTCCTTGACCTCAGCCTTTGTTTTCCACGTCTACATTAAACAAATAACACGTTCATTATAAAACACTAATTAAACAATTTTCGTATGGATATACATTGACTCAAACAATAAAAACGTACCAAATCGGTCATATATGGTTGGGAGGTATCCGGGCCGACAGTGTCGAGGGGTTCAGGTTGAGAGATCACCCGTACAACCAACTACAGAAAAAGAACAACAAAATCAGTATAGGATAGTCACTCTGTAAGATGTTAATATGACGATCCAGACAGTCGTCAGCATAATTTACAGGTGAACGACTCTTTAAGTCGTCACCCAGATTTTCTGTAGACAAACGACCCTTTTCTCGATGTATGACGACTCTTTTTTATAAAGTGACGACTCTACATTGATAGATATAACCAACTCTGCCCAGTTTTCACCTTGAATCTTCACCTTGTATACATATAAAATAACGACTCTAAGAGTCGTTCTCTGGTACATATGAAGAGTCGTTTGGTTTTAATCTTTACGGATTAACGATTAATGTTAGTGGTTGCATTTATTTTTGAATTTAACTCAACCAAATGTGGTTGAGGCAGTTCGGTCGCTCCATTCTATATATAGAGGCCCATATCTCACCTATTCCATATCAAAACCCTAATTATCAACCTCCTCTTCTCCTTCTCATTTAATTACCATTTAAGAGAAAAAAAAAAGAGAAACATCATGACTCCATTCACTAATGAAGAGAATTGTGCCATTACAAGAGCTTGGAAAACAGTCACTAACCACTTTAAAGTCTAGACAAAGATATTGATGAAACATCGGATGCTTGGTGGAACCGCGTATTCATCGTTTTTGTGGCGTTGGATGGAAATTTCAACTCAAAGTCTTTGAAACAAGTCAAGGAATGCTTCCAGAAGATACAATTCGAGTGTGATGTTTTGAAAAGAGAACTTAAGGCTGTTAGGGAAGCCTTTCCGGATATGATGAGTGTTGTAAGAGTAAGTATTTGAACAAGAGGTAAAACTTATAAAAAGCTTTGATCGATACTAACTAAGTATATTTGTATTTTCAGTTGGGGAAGGCATATCACTATTATGAGGAGCTTCGTGGGGAAAAGTTTGAGCACCACGATTGCTACTTTATCTTGGAAGGCACTAGATATAACTACGCCATATATGATTAAGTGTATAAGTGCACCTTTATTATCTATTGTATTTCATTTCCTTCAATGCAACGCTATGCGAGATGTATGCCTTTTACGATTCAATGAAATGATTCTATGAAATCAAAAATTATGAGAATCTAGTGCAAGGGTCGTTACTTTATATAACTAATCAAACTAACGACTCTAAAAGAAATTAGTAATTGATAGCTAGGATCGTCATTTCATATGACCACATGTATGACGACCCTGAATGTTACTTTTTACAGAGAGTTTTGGTTTTAGAGTCGTCTATGTGTAAACAAAACAACAAAACGACTCTAAGTGACCTAGTTAAAAAGGGTCGTCAATGTTTAGCACACTACCCTAACGATTTTTCATAACCTGGAAATGTTGCAGGTTTGAGTCGTTATTGGTAGTGTCAATATACTGACGACCTCAGAGAGTCGTTTGGGTATACACCCCCCGACTATGACGACCCTTTCTCTGAGTTGTTCCATAGTGTGGATGATTCGACCACTTGGAGCACCATTCAGACAATTTGAAGAGTATAGGAAGTTTACCTGATTGTTTTGGCCTTGGGGTTCCTCATTTTGAGTGTTGGTTCCTTCATCTTGAGCAATGGGATCTTCATTCCAACCATTGTTCATGCCTTTTTCTATCAACATCTCCTCATAAAACATCCAACCCATATCATTAGTTGAGACAATCTTACCATCAACACAATCATTGTTGTTATTTGAAGATTCACCAATCTCATTCCCTCCACTTGAATCACCCATTTGTAAAAACCCTAGGTTTTCCTCTCAAAACTCCTCCTCTTCTTCTCAACACATAAAACACATTTTCCATAATTTTTTTCCTAAAATCATATTTTAATCTAAATACACTTACTACACTAATCAAACTAATTAATTCCTAATACTAATCATATAAGGGCAGTTTTGCTATTTAGAAAATATTTTTTTAAGGGGTGACCCAAATTAGGATTGGGTGACCTTTTTTGTCCCGTAGTGCATGGCCCCCAATTAGAAGTTATGCCCCCCAATTAAATTAGGTTCTTTATGATTGAGAAAGAAAAAAAAAGCTTGAAAATAGTTCTCCCGAAAATAAAATTTGGAATCAAGATAAAAAAAAAATAAAGAAGAAGAAGACGTGATAGGTAAATCCGGGAAATTATAACAAAAAATAAGAAAATATATAGTGTTTCCATATTTATCAAATCCCGTACTTAATTAGTGAACGGCTCGGCTCGAATACAAGTCGTTTAGTGTTTTATGCCTAAAAATGAATGTCACCTCATCAACAAGTACTACCGTTAGATTATGTATAATGGACGGTTAGGAAATTGTGTCCAAACTATGTGTTCAAACCAAGAGTCCCATGATCCGGACCCTCTTTTAATATCCTTATTCCTGATTAAATGATCGCAGATGTTAGAATACGGGCATCCAACTCAAAACTAATTGGCAATGAGTGGAGAGTCCCTAAGGAATTATAAATTGCAGGATCTTAGATTGCCCAACAATGTGGGACTAATAATCTCAACACGCCCCCTCACGTGTAGCCTCGTTGGGTCTAACACGTGGACAATTAAATCGAGTGACGCGGAGTAAAGGCGCGGTCAAAGACTCGTCGCAAATAGCCTGCTCTGATACCATGTTAAAGTTTGCGGGCATCCAACTTAAAACCAATTGGCAATGAGTGGATAGGTCCTTCCATATTATATTTTAAGTTATTAAGAGGATATTAACAGTGTGGGACTCTCCACACCTTATATGGACCGATGTATGGTTGCCCTGTCTTCTTGGGTCTTACTGGGTCTCACATCTCATACAAAGCTTGGCCGTGATAACATATTAGAATACGAGCATCCAACTCACAACTAATTGGCAATGAGTGGAGAGTCCCTAAGGAATTATAAATTGTAGGATCTTAGATTGCCCAACAATGTGGGACTAATAATCTCAACAACAGATGGTGTTTGATTGCATAACTTGGTTTAGGATCTTTTGAACTGGGAAACCTTCTACTTAAGTGAGAGGTTGCAGAAACAGGTATGTCTATTTTACAAATAGAGATATTTTTCTTAAAGGTGCATGGGTATGTGCCTTGCATTGTCTCTTTAGTAACTGCAAGATGAGGTTTTCTTTTATATTCATTTGTCCATCAGTTATTACTGGGATGTTTTACTTATATCCATAGTCCTCTCGAATTCCATATTGAACACACCAAACGAAAGACATTGGGATTGGTCATCTGCTTTGTTAAATATGGCGAAGTGGATTAGGGCTTAAAGAACGGCTTTTATTTCGAACATTAGGGCCGCAAATGGTGTTACCTATCAGTCGTTAGATAAATTCCTGACATCCATGCTTTCAATATGTTAGTTTGCTGCCTATATGTAATTTTTTTTTCTTTGCTATAGATAAAAACATCCAATTGGGAGAAGTAATTAGACATATATATCCAACTTTTTCAAGGTAACCCGGTATAGTCTTCCTATTCACACTGCATCTAAATTAGTATTTGTGATTTTGCTCTCAAATTTTTCATAACAGAAGCATTATCTTGTCGATATACCTGTTCAGGATCTATTGGCACAATTTGGTTATTTATGGCTCCTGCTTGACATGTTTTTTGTCGTTTATCTCTTTTCCTGCGTGCTTGCTGTGCCAAACATGCTTCCTCTAAATTTTAGACATGAAATTGCTTCATCTAAAAAGTTAATGTTTATCTTTGCAGAAAAAGTGGATATTCTTATGATTTAGCATGGTACGTTGATGGGTCATTTTTTGGCTTTTCT
Organism: Papaver somniferum; assembly: GCF_003573695.1. Lineage (NCBI taxonomy): Eukaryota > Viridiplantae > Streptophyta > Magnoliopsida > Ranunculales > Papaveraceae > Papaver > Papaver somniferum. The sequence goes on along the minus strand of NC_039364.1, from coordinate 93,644,415 downwards.
GGCTTTTCCTTCAACTCTCTACTACGACGTTGTCGTTGGGCCAATCGCATCATTTTCTGCCAATTCGATTGAGTGGGTTATTAAACATCTGAGAGTAAAAGTTTGATAAAGTATATCGAAATACACTTAGTGAGATAGTACTTTAGTTCTTTGAATGACGAAATCAAAATTCCTATCTGATACTATTTGTTGAGTCTCTCTTTGTTTTTTAATGCATTCCCGATGTTCTTTATCTTTTCTATCTCTTTCTCGACGTGCTTGTTTTAACGTTGATGTATCCTCTATTTGCCGCTTTGTTTGAACTGTGAATTGATTAGGTTCCACATTACTGCATGATCCTTTTGTAAACTGTAAAATACAAATTTATTTTCAATTACGTATATGCTACCCAAAGAATAGTAATGGTTCTTTATAAGGTTACTATTTATGCATATAAGAAAATTGAACCTGCAAATTTGACTCCCGGCGTAACTTTTCTTGCAGATCTGACTCCCGTTGCAACTTTTCTTGTTTTTCTCTTTGTCGCCGTGCTTGTTATGCTAAGAATACATATAACCTGTTCTTAAAATCACATGAACAAATCAATTTAATGAATATAGGATTTGCGTGAAAGGAATTTCCTCCTCTGGAAATTTGAATTTTACTTGTGAAGTTTCCCTTTTTGGTCGTTTTCTTTGCTGCCGTGGAAGATTTAGCGTTGTGAGTTGAACTTCTGCTGACGACAACTTTGAAGGTGATCTAAAACATATGAGATGAGATTGTTTAGTAATTCAAAGAATTTTTTACAAAAAACAACGTTAATTACAGTAATTCTGATTCAACGTTTATGGCTTACCTCATATTGATGAAGTCGGACAATCAATCTCTCCTCTTTTTTCGAGATTGTTCCCCAGCCAACATAAATTTCAGATGTTATTGCTTTATAAGTATCTCGTACTTCCTACTTGCTTCACAAAGATTGTTAGTGAAGAATCAACTTCTCATACAAAATTGATAAACACATTTTTTAATATTCGGAAAAACGTTTTGTATCAGGAAACCAATGATTAAGGAAACCCTTTTAATTAGGAAACCCATAATTAAGGTAAAGCAATTTTATTTAATTAGGAAACCGACAGGTATCAATCCCCCTTTAGGACACAGTTTTGGTGCGGCCTCACAGTTCATTGTAGAAATTGACGTTTAATCCTTTTTTTTTTGGCTTTAGACTCTTTAGTCCACCTCTCTCAAGCCTGGTTCTAGGAGATCCAAATTTACCAAATTTGATACGAGTTAGTCCTTTTATAAACGATTCGGTCCAAAGCTGTTTTTTTTCATGGCAAAAATACCCATCAACTAAAAAAAACACTCGATTGATCCTGAAAAGCATGTTTCTTCATTTTTTTAATTCGTGGAAACTGCTCCCCGAACGAAGAAAAAAAATCAGAAAACCCAATCTAATCGTTCCAGTGAAAATTCAATCTTCTAACCTAAATATGATTATCAAACAAACACTCGATTGATCTTGAAAATCCAAAATCGTCGTCATCAGTTTCTTTTCTTGAAGATTAACTTGAAATTGAGAGGAAATCGATGAACTTCAGCAAACTATTTTGAATATTTCATCATCAAAAGCGATTTTAAAGATAAGTAATCATATAAATTGATTGCCAATCGATTTTAGAATTTTTTTACGGGTTGAAAAACCTATTTACTCTGATTTTAGTCGGAGTTTTTATTCGCCTAATGATAAGAAATCAGATCTATAATCATCTAAACCTTTTTTTGCTAAATTAATTTTGTTTAAAACGATGATGTCTCTTTTTGATGTAGTATCTAACATGACTGCAATTAATTTCAATTTATTGTTGTAGGGAGAATGTGTGTAACCTAAAATGATGATATCTCCTTTTGAAGAATCAGAAAAATGGCATACGAATTGATTGAGCAGAAAAATAAAACCATCTTTATTATTTAAGCTTGGATTACATAATGATTTGGTGAATTAAGTTGAAGCATGCACTGGATTTTTTTCTTTTTCTTTTTTTACATCTATTTGTGGTAAAGAAGCTATTTAGAATTTATGTCTAGTGGTTTTGACCATGCTGTTAGTGACGACCTCTTTATAGTGCATTACTTAGAATAGGTGAGTAGTGTATATTTCTTAGAAAAATGGATTTTATAGATTGTATGTGGCCAGGCAATGCATACTTCCATATGATCAAACTTGCAATTTTAACAAATCTTGGAAATGTTTTAGTACTTTGGTTAATGTGGTTTTGTGCTTTGTGGTGCAAGTTTTGGTTATTTGGTCTTTGTTAAATGTGGATGGGAGTGATTAAGAATTTCTAAAGGTTAGACCTCCTATTAATAACACTGCGAGATTTGAACGTTTGGTCTTATGACTTTTTAAGTATCTATTTGCTTTTACAATTTCTTCTATTAGTATATATGATGAAACAAACAACCTTTGTTCATCAAATAGATCATGGATTCTTTTTAGTTGTTGGAAGTTTTTTCACCATAGATGTTTTTATTATCCAATAATTTTGATTTGGACGCCCCATATAAGTAAAATTAGTGAGTTTCTGCAGCAAATCTTTTCCTTCCATGAGGGTAAGTAGACTATGTTCACATCTACTGTAATGAGGGTAAGTAGACTACGGTCTAGTACTCCAAGTTCTGATTTTCTGTTGGGCAGTTGCTGATATGTGAGTTGTTTCACACCTTTGCAGTCTGATGTCAATTTAAAGGACCGAGCTAAAGTCGTATGTTGAGGAGGGTTGCGTGAAACTTGGTCCAATGGAACTAGTTAAGGTGTGGAATCAACTCTGATGATGCTTTTCTTAATTTTCGTATTTGAAATGTATTGATTGAGGTGATGGACAAAGAATATGAAAACTTTGAAGATATGGACTTCTACTAGTGTTGATTTTCTTAATGTGTACATAATTATACACATGTTTATTTTTAATGTGTACATAGTTGTACACACGTTGGTCGTTAATATGCAAATAGTTGTACACATGTGGACCGTTTATGTGCACATAATTGTACACCTGTTGGTTGTTACTGAGTTAATGTGCACTTCTCGAGTAAACAGATTATCTAGGACAATAGTTACACTGCCCATAGTTAACCATTTTTTTTTGCCTCTGTTATCACATTGGACGGTCTTCAAGTCACTAACACTAACTACAGAAGAACAGAAATGTTATGACATATTTTTCATATAAATTTCCTTGTCTCAAAAACTTGAGAATGATGAAATGACGTAAATAGGATGAAGTTGATATGATCCCTGTTTTCATATAAATTCCCTTAGCTCAAAAACTTGAGAATGATGAAATGACGTAAACAAGATGAAGTTGATATGATCCCTGGCTGCTAGCTTTTTTAAGGTAGGCTACAGAAAACAAAGATAATGTAATAGAAACGATGGTTTCATCTATTTGGTGATGTCCCATTGCAAGAATTTGAGCTACTATATCCTTCCATATGAAAATATAGTTTCTTTTTTACAATTGTTTTCTCCTTTTCTCTGCAGTTACAAGAAGAAATTAAACTATACAAATCTTTAATGATGGTCACAGCTGGTGCAAATCAGGTGTCTACCTTTAACTTCTCATTGTCATTTTATATTTGTTTTTCTTCTTTAGAGATTTTGCAGTGTTGTGCTTCACTAGTTACAGGATAGCGTCACAAACTACTCCAAATTTTAGACACTAATTTTGTATACTCATAAAGATATTTTAGACTAGCTTCTATTTCTTAAGAAACTTGTTGAGTTTAAATATTCACCAATCTTTCCGGGCTGCAATGCTAGCTATATCTCTAAGTTCAATTCCATGAAATTTTGTTAATAAGCACATAGTGAGTATGCAGTTGCAGTCATAGGCTTCTTAGCAGAATTGCTAGGTATGCAACATATAACCAATTTAAACTTTCCTATTTGGCATCATAGATATCTTTTTCTCCATCTCCTCTGCTCTGCTCAGGAGCTACACTTATTGTCATAAGTCATAAGTCGCACTGAAGCCATAAAACACACATTAATGGGTAAGAGTAAGACACACTTCGAGTGATAAGGTGACATAATTTTACATTTCCAAGGATTCCGTAATTTAAGCACCATCAAGAACTGTGAATTTAAGCACCATAAAGAACTTTAGGGATTACATAGTTGTAAACATGTCATGTTATTTAGGTGTACATGGTTGTCCACATGTTAATTATTTAGGTGTACATAGTTCTACACTTGCAGAACTATATTTTATGCGTACAAACCAAAAATTAGGGAAATCACTAATGTGTAAAGGTGTTGGATTTTTTATAGGTGTGTACATAGTTGTACACCATTGTGCTATCTCGATAATATATGCATGATTTAGATATAGATGATGGACTTTTGTAAGTGTGTACATAGTTGTACTTCATTGTATTATTTTATGGTCTTTTTTGGGGTATGTATGTTGGATTTGTTGGGTTTTGTAGGTGTGTACATAGTTGTACACCATCGTACAATCTCAATAATATATGTGACTTGTTTTGTGGGTATGGGTGTTGGATTTTTTAGATTTTTTATAAGTGTGTACATAGTTGTACAACATTGTGCTATCTCAATAATATATGCATGTTTTGTAGGTATAGATGTGGATTTTGGTAAGTGTGTACATAATTGTACACCATTATGCTCTATCATGATTTTATGGCCTTTTTTGTGGGTACGTATGTTGTATTTTTGTAGGTGTGTAAGCCATCATATACCATTATACAATTTCAATAATATATATGACCTGTTTTTTGGGTATGGGTGTTGAATTGGTTGGATTTTTTAGGTGTTTTGGGTATGGATGTTGAATTCGTTGGATTTTTTAGGTGTGTACATACTTGTACACTAATGTGCTATCTCAATAATATATGATCTATTTTGTGTGTATGGATATTAGATTTTTGTAGGTATGTATAACATTGTGCTCTCTCAAAAATATAAATAAAAATTAATTCTTGGTGAACCCTAAGTTGTTATTTTTCGATATCATGAGATGATTTTAATAGCATGCTTGCTATGTGTTTAGGTAATTTTCGAGGAAGCTTATGAAAGTGGAGAAGAACAATGGACATGTTTTGGACTTTAACGAGGTATCAAAGTCTTTCTTACTTGATAATTTAGCTGATTTGTGTCTTTCTTTGACTTTATTTTTTGCTATGACTATTATGGTTCAGATTAGATTAGGTTTGTCTGGACTTTAGTTTGTTTTCTCCCTTTAGGAGCAATAGTAGCCATTGAATATGATTCCAGTAAGCTCTTTATTTTTTGTTATGACTCATATGGTTCAACTAAGCACTCTATTAGGACTACCGAGTGCCTCGAGTAGTAAGATTATTAGACTTTGGTGGGCTAGCAATGTCTGCAAAAGGTTTATTTCGGGACAAAACACCTTTGTTATTTGTGGAAGCTTATTTTACTTTTGTTTCACATGATATCTAGCAAAATCATATGCACATTATTATATTGTACTAGTTGTTAGTGATTGTTAATGTGCACACGGTGATACACATGCAGACTTTTAATGTGCACAAAGTTGTACATATGTTGATAGTTAATGTCCTCGGTACGCATGTTTTGGGTACACAACGTATGCATAGTTGTTCACATATTGATTGTTACTGTGCACATTATTATTTATCTTTAGGGACTCATAAGCTCAAAATGGTAGAGCGCCCAATCCTATCACAAGGATTGCGGAGGTTGATGGTTCAAATCCATTTGAGTTTCCATGTCATGTTTATTTAATATGGATAGTGTTGGTGGTGCTTCGGTGGACGATTCAAGTTGTATGTGGTGTACAAACTGATGCACCTTATCTTGTCTTTGGATTTTCTAGATTTTTGTAGATGATACATGTTTGTACACCGGTGTAAACTATGATTTTTTAAAATTAAGAATTATATATTCATATGGGTACTTTTTTTGTAGCTCTCGAAAAGAGCTTTCGGAATATATAAAGTTTGTGAATTTTGGACAAACGGTTCAAAAGATAAATTGTTTTTTAATTATTTTTATATTATTTAAAATTGCTGACATCATCATGAGTCACTTTGGACTAAACTGTAAATATTTGGACTAAACTGTAAACAGAAGGTTATATGTGTATTTTTCATATTTTTGGACTAAATTGTACCTAGTTAACTCGGGATGGACTAATCCGTACTTTTTAACGCGTTTTTGGACTAAACCGTTTTTTTCCCCAGTTCATTAACATTGGTCATGGTTAGGCTAGGTTAATTTTGGTTGGGCTGGGTATAATCTCTGCTGTCGAAAATAATTAAGAAAATATCATCTCATAACGGACAAACAGATATATATCTCGCCAACAAACGATCCAAGCCGTTGGATGACGAAATTAAAGGTAAAAAATATCCAAGACAGACACAACGTTTTCTTATAATATAGATGGGGGCTTTGGAATTGGAGAAGCATCAGAGGTTATTCGAGAAAGAAAAAACATTTAGGTCTTTAAATAAACTGCTTGATACATTGGGGAACTAACTAATCTCAGTGGCTATGATTTATAATTCAAAATAAAATAAAATAAAATAAAATAAAGAACTTTCTTGCGAACACACATCACTTAGCTCTATTAGCATCCTAACGGAGAACCACTAACATGCATTAGACTACCGCTTAACAAATGGGTCATTAGTCGAGAACGGATGCACAAATGGGGTCAATAGTCGAGAACGGATGCAGGTGCCTAGATTATGTTCACTTGCAAATAAATGCAGGACGCTGTCTATGGTTTTTTAATTTGTATACCACTTCAAATTTTCATATTCATAGTTCAACGAATTTTTTCAGGGCGATATGCCATCCCGTTATTCTACAAGCAACCGGACATCAAATTTGAGCCTTTAATATTCATGATCAGCCACATTCCATCTGCACCGGTATCTACAGAGAGAAGTATCTCCAAAATCAACCAATTTTTCAAGGTACGATCACCTTTCCTTCTACTGTCAGCCCGCAATGGAAGCAAATGGCATCCCTTATAACTTTTGTAAAACAATAATTATTTCATCGCATAGGGAATGGTGTAGACACTCCCATCCAAGCTAATTGGATACCTCATTGTCCTAACCTTAATCATACCTATTGTTATCCTATCCAAAATTTGGCTGATATAATTGACCCTCTTACTCATAATTGGAGACATGATCAGCTACACAACCTTCCACCTGATACAATACAACATATCATCAATATCCACCTTCCCCTGGACAACAAGCCAGATAAGATAATATGGACATATTCGAAATCCGGAAAATACACCACTGCTTCTGGATACAACTGTTTAGCCCAACAAGATAACCATACAACCATAAATCCCCTCTCAGCCACCAAATTTCTATGGACCTTACCATGTCCTCCAAAAATCCAGCGTTTCTTGTGGAAAGATATCAACGAAGGATTACCAACCTTCTTTTTTACACCACATCAACCTCACCAGTTAAAACATGTGCCCCAAATGCAACTTCGCACCAGAAACGGTCACGCACATGCTCATTCAATGTCATGTAACAATAGCGGCGTGGACCAAACTTTTAAACCGCATACCAATAACCAATCTTCAACATAACAACTAATCCATCACCTTAAATCCTCAAACAACCATATTGCATCTTCTACAAGCTTCAGCCAATATACCTACCATCACATCCTTCTGTTTTCTTTTCTGGGCGCTATGGACAACCAGAAATGAACTTGTCTTCAACCAATCCCAATCACACCTAGAAAACATCTTGAGGACATCTCTAGCACAACAACAAGAATTTTAATGGGCAAGAAAAATCTCCCCACCGGTGCTACCTGGAGATCCGACAACAACGATTGCAACAACCATCACAAGAACAACTACAATCATTCAAGTTGGATGGTCTATTTCGGATTCAGGCTGGATAAAAATAAACACAAATGAAGCTGCTATAGGGCATCCAGGTATGGAAGGAGCAGGATTTATTTGCAGGGACTTCAACGCACAAACCATTATGGCTCTTGCACAACCTCTAGGTTTAACTACTGCGCTGACGGCAAAGACATGGGAAACCGTACTAGCAACCAGAATAGCGATGGAAAGACAATGGCCAAGAGTGATATTTGAAACGGAAACTAAGAATCTCATGCGCTTTATCAAAACATCGGCGGAGGCTCCTTGGTATATATCTCAAATGATTGCAGAAATCAAACAAAGAATGCGCCAAATACCTTCCTGCCACATTTAACACAATTATAGAGAAGGCAACCAAGCAGCTGATGGTATAGCAAACTTTGTGGCAGATAAGAGAGAAGAAGAAAACTACTCGACAACGATATGGGATCAAGCAAACCCACCTTTTCTTTCTCAGATTCTCTTAAGTGACTCTATGGGAATTAAATTCCCCAGTGTAATCTCTATTTAGTTCCTTTTTAATATTTACATGCTTCAGAAAAAACAAAACAAATTTGAGCCTTCGTTGTCATTGTCATCAATCCAACGTACAATTGTTACGTTCATAAGAAAATAACATATAGTATCCTCATTACAAAGAGTACAAAATTACCACGAGCTCACAATACAAACCATCCAACAGAAAACCATCTAAAAGGTTGAGTCGGGGTCGTAGGCCCCGGTGATACCTAGTTTCTCTCTCAAAATTTCTCTTGAAACAAAACTGAATAAACTAATCTTATAAGAGCAGTTCATGTGGTACTGTTCAAACTCAAAATTTTGTTGAGCCACGTGGATGGTCAAACGGGTTTCTCCACTATGGTAAAGCAGGGAAAAATGAACAGATTTGGTTTTCTAAGGCCCCACTAGTATTTCTTTTTAATATAAAATGCTTTGTAGGATAAAGTTAAAATATAAAATATAATATTTTGGTGAGATAAAATAGGATGAAGTGAGATAAAATAGGATAAAAGTGAGATAAAATAGGATAAAGTGAGATAAATATTAATAAAATAACAGAATTTGCAGTGGGCGTTCGTGGTAGAAACGCCGGAGTTCGTGGTAGGAACGCCCGCGTTTTTTCTTGGCTCGCGCGAATTACTTAGGCTCGCGCGTCCTTACCACAGACGCGTGTTGGATGTTCCGACTCAATGTTCAAAGCAGCAGATTTGTTGATTTGAACATCCATTTTTCATGTTTGTTCATTCCATAGTGGGAGCAAAATGAACAAACTCTAAGTTTGTTCATTCTATAGGAGCTGCTCTAACGTTTAAAAATACTAGTATGTAACCCGTGGTACGCACCGGGTCTGGTGTGAAATGTTGATTTGGTGTGGCGAGGCTTCGCCCCGCGCCCGTGGTTCATATACATTGCAACATTTTTAAAAATGTTTGATGGATTATTTTTTAATTAGTAGGAAAGTTTGATACCGGTTGATAATCAATATATCGTGGGATATTTGGTGTTATGCAGAGAGCCGGATGAATATATTTGTGGTTTAGCCTAAAAATTGTAACAATCTTTATACAGTGTATACCGTGGAGGCTAAATATTTTTATAGCGCTGAAAATTTGGTTTGCACATTATATTCCTTCCTTATTCAATTTGGAGCCTTATTACTTTACGTACTACAGTATTTATTTTAGTTAAGCCCAATAACAGTCGACCCAAATGGGTGAGAACTCACCAAATTGATTCTTATTCACCTCATTGAGATATTTAGATTTGAGGTGCCGGGCGTCAACATAAAATCCAAATCATTGATTCTATCAATTCTTTTGTTTCTTTGAGATTTTTCCTAAATTGTTACAGAAAGGTTTGTCTTAATAGTGTAAAACAATCTTTATACACAAATGACAAATCCCTGATCTCGATTAGTCGATTTCTTTAAATTTCTTATCCTACATCATCTATCACCTATCTCAAACTATGAAATTTCCTCTAAACGTCAAATCTTAATATTTTCTTCTTAAATTCATAAACAGGTCAGAATCAAATTTCGATGTCTTCGTTTTCATCGATTCAATAAAAGAATTTGAAATCTCCATCCACTCAGTCACCAGGACTGATAGGAATTGTCGATTAGGTGTGGTGGGGCTTCGCCCCACACCCGTGGTCCAAATACATCAGAATCATCAAAAAAATTCTTGAGTAACTGGATTTTTTTAACAGGTACATGCACAGTTTTAAAAAGATGCACACATGATGGAGATATGAATGAAATTTTAAGTTACCTATCATTGGATAGATCGGGTATTTTTATATTATCTGATGGGAATTATGAATAACCAGATGATCCCATGCATCAAATAAATTAGCAGTGCTTAATTGGCTTCGTCAAGATCAATGTTCGAATATTAACAGAGTCCATATTTATTTTCCATGAAAATCTTTGAGAAATTCCCTAGAGGGGAAATATATGCATCAGAAAGCACGATATGCACAAATAAAAACATATTTAAAAAAAGTTAGATCACGCACTTACCTTACTGCTTAGATAAAAGTAATCAAACCAAACAATTTAAGTATAATTAAGAACATGACACATTTAAAATTGCAATACCCGCTAGTAACTTGAATGGTAAACATGTTCTTAAACTAAAGAACACTTTAAGCTCATTCAAACCCGCAGTTAGAGCATCTCCAATGCAAGGGGTAAAGGTCTTAAATTAGTATGACATCTAGGATTTAAAACTTTTTGCACCAAAGTTTTATCTCCAATGCAAGGATGGGGATCGTAGAAAAAGATGACATGGCTTATTGGGGGTAAAGGACAAGGTGGAAATAAGACTTTCTTCATGACCCTAGGTCTTAAGTCCACATCATCTTTTGTCTCTTAATTTAATTAAAAAGTGTAAGATAGTACCTTGTAGATTGGAGATGAAAATTAGGTAGAGAGTGTTATTTTTAATTTTTTTGTCATGTAGTGAATGACCCACAAACAAAAGGTATAAATAACATCTCCACAGGATGACCTTGACCTCTAACATTGGAGACGCTCTTAATAAGGCACACCAATGTACCTTCCACTATTTAAGTCCGTTTGCATAGCTTATTCCTTCTGACTAATGGATACAATATGCATAGAAACTCTCATCGATTTTTTCACTGTGAAACCCACGCTCAGAAAACTACAGGCACCCACCCATTTATTATAGAAAGATTATTCCCAAATTTATAGAATTTTGTTCCTGTCTTTTTTTTTCTTCTTCTTCATTTTTTTTCTCTTCATCTTTTTTTTTTCTTCTTCTTCTTCTTCATCTTCTATTTCTTTTCTTCTTCCTCTCAACTATACCTAAATCTCAGAAAAGGGGAGAGATTCATAAAATTTGAGAAACTACATCTTCAATTCGTCTTCTTCTTCCTCCCAACTCAAGCACCTGCTCCTGCCCCAATCAGTGATGGTATATTTACCTATCTCCATTTATGAATCTCGTTATAATCTGGTCGGCCTTTTATTTTCAGAATTTTGGAATTGAAATCTATTTAGATTGTTTGTGTCTTATGGATTTTGGTTATAAAGATTTGATTTTGAAGATACCCACGAAGAAAAGATTTGATTTTGAAGCAACCCTAAGATTTGACTTTCGATATCAAAGACAATCGATCCACATCTATCGTCATTTGTATGAACAAAAGCAAATCCAGGCGTATATTTGATTTTCTGGCAAAATTCACACCAAGATGACTCACAAACCCATTGATGTTGTTGATGTAGAGAGCTCTCCTCAATATCGAACCCATTTGTTTTCATGCCTCAGAGCCCGTTGATCTTCCTTTCACAATTTAACCCAAAATATCAACAACAATAAACTTTTCTTTCATCTGTTTTATAGTATCAACATTTGTTCTTCATTTAATTTCAAAATCCCCAAATTCTATTTGATGTAGACGAGATCATCGAATGTAGCACAGTAACCACCACTACAATAGCCCATTTGTTCAGACATCAATTACTTTCACCATCACCTTTTTGTACCATGAGATAGAAACGCCACCAGCTGCTGCTGCCTCGAATAAGGAAATGATAATTTCGTTTATTTGACATAGAAGTGAAGATGCTTAAGAAATGTCACCAAGAAATACGGTGCACAAGCAGCCACGTCCCACGTATTACTCTCAGCCTCCTCACGTGTTTTATCCCCTGGCCATACACGTAGAGCCAAGCAGGTGGCCATATGTTACTGCATGTGTACTCGTCGAAATCGATATATAACATGTTGTGACAAAATGATTCCATAACAGGTTATGCAGTTGTTATTTTAGGTGTATGATAAGTTATGCAGTCTTTTTTTGTTTGCATAACTTGTTATGCAATACAGAGAATAGTTGCATAACACATTATGCGTATTTTATTAGTATTGAGATCAACAAAAAAAGGGCGGCATAACTTATCATGCACCTATAATAATATCTACATTACATGTTATGCAGTCGTGAAAATGGATGCATAACCTGTTATGCATCCGAAAATATGACTGCATAATGCATTATGCATAGAGGAAATTGTTGCACAATCTTTTATGCATCGAGAAAATAGATGCATAACCTGATATGCATCCGTAAATATGGATGCATGCTGCATTAGCATCAATATTTTTATGTACCCACTAAAATCAACCAAAACAATGGTTACATAACTTGTTATAGATGCATAACTTTGTTATCCAAATGCATAATTTGTTATGCAGTGGATAAACTGGTTACACAATTCGTTATGCGTCTGCAGAATGTGTTATGCATCTTTTTTGGTGGCTGCATAATGGTTATGTATCAAGTTTTCGAAAATTTTGCCTAAAATGATGATCACCTCCGATTTTTTTCGTGAAAAACAAAAATTTGATATTGTTGTTTGTGCTCGTTGCGTAGCTCTCTTTAAAAGCTTTCCAACGATATAAATTTTGTTAAATTCCAAGGCACGGTTTTTTAGATATGTTATATCCAAGCTGTTTTGATAATTATACCCCTGAGAAATTAGGATGCATAACGAGTTATCCCTGAAAAAATAGTATGCATAACCCGTCATGCGGATGCATAATCCGTCACGCAGATATTTTAATAATTTCATATAATTATGGATGTCACAAAAATAATTATGGGTGTCACGGTATCCAAAATTAATTATGTATCCGACAATGAGAATATTATTATTTTTGGGTCTCCCCAGCTTTTCCCCGGAGACTAACTAAACTTTTATCGTCTTTTCAAATTTCATGAAACTAACTCATAATTTCCAATGGACACATTGTTTTTTATTCATTAAACTTACACGTGTAAGATAAAATAAAATAAAAATGGAAGAGTACAACACAAACTTCTGTAAATTGAAAGCAAAAAAAAATCATCAGTGCAATGAAAAACAAAATTAATATCCATATTAAAAGACATGAATACGAAACCCCAGGCAGCTTTTCGCTTTCCCACCTGAATACCTTCTCTTCGAGTTTTTTTCCTGCAAACCCTAAAATCCAATCAAAAATTTCAGCCATGTTTTCTTCTAACCTAATTGGCTAAACCCTTAATTCACCGGCCCCAGACAAGATGTAGTCTCCAGGAATTACCGAGCTCAGTTCTGTTGCGTTTGACGGTCAATTTCTCTTGCTGAAGATGTTTCATAAAGGTTGCTTGTCTCAATGGTTTTTCTCTTGACTCAAAGATTGCTGCTTCTGCTCAAATTCCAATCAATTGCTTTAGGGGTTTTGTTACCTTGAGTCTGTATTTGCCTCTCAATAGATCGAGAAGTCCTGCTTCAGCTGCTTGGTTTTTCGATTCTCATCATTATGCTTTTACCAGGCAAGCCGCCTGTTGCAGGAAAAATTTTAAGCACAAAATCAAAGGTACCTCCTTTTTATCTATCTCTGATATCAACAACCCTCTTAGGAAATCCCAGACTTTTTTATTCATCTTTGAGATTCAAATCATGAGGTGTCGCCTTAATCTGCTTACATCTAGATTATAACCTTTTGTTTCTCCGACTGCTGCTGAAACCATTGGTCTTTCAATCATGTTTTAATCCTTGTTTCCTGCAATGTTTTCTAAAAAAAATTCCAAAACTTTTTTGGGTTATCACTTTTCTTGACATTGTTGTTGTTTGGACTTATAAATAGAACGGATTATCAATATGTTTCATCCTCTTTCTCCTTTTGCTTTATCCCCTGCCTTTAGAGTTTCTCTAGTTGGTGCCCTCTCCCATTTGAGTCTTTCTGTAAGTTCTGTCTCTGCTTCTGTTTTTGTTTTTCAGTTATGTGCTTGCTTTGTTGCCATGTCTAGGGCTTGGCAGATTGATAGGGCTTTATCTAGCCACCAAAATCTTTTTATTTCTCGTAGTAATCCTGTTAGAGAATGGAAGCATAAGCTTGTTGGTGGTTTCTTAACCAGGTTGAACAAAAACTCTTTTGTTGTTAGGAATGCTTTAAGTTATAGATGGTGTATTCAAGGTGGTTTTTCTGTAAGCAAGTTTAGTAGGTTTTACTATCTCATCAAATTTGAATCTCGTCAAGAAATGTTTAGAGTCCTCAGGCAGGGGACTAGAGTTATTTTCGGAAGTATTTTCATGATTCAACGTTGGAATCGTTTCCTAAACCCCAGAACTTTCTCTATGAACTCTGAAGTTTTTGAAATTGTACTGCATAATCTTACACATTCTCAAACTCGCTTTCTCAATGTCAAGCATTTCTCTTCTGAACTAGGTGATCCTATTTATGTTTTTCCACCCTTGCAATCTAGTAGTGGTTTCAGCAGCATGTCAATAAGGTTAAGAATCAACTTATCTCAACCCCTGATCTTTGGTACTTATGCACCTAATAATGTAAACTAGATTTCCTTCCAGTTCTTGGATCTTCCTAGACTCTTTTGCAGTTTTTGTAAAAGATTAGGCCACTTAGCTGAGGATTACATTGAACTATTTATTGTCACACACCCTGGCATGCATATACCTCTTCCACTCCAACTTGCTCAAGGGGAGTATTTGTCTGATCCTGAAGATAATTACACCGAAGAAGAAGGGTTCAATGTAGATCAGGATGAACCAGATCCTGACTGGAGTGATTGGAGTTTAGAAGTGTTCCCCCCTACGCCAAGACCGTCGCCTATCTCTTCGGAGCAAGATCAGTCGGGCCTTTCTTTTTCTGAAGGAGAACAAGCCTTTGAGGGATACAACCAGAGGGGTTTTAATTCGTACATGTCTTTGGACTCGGACAGAACTCAATCTGATGAGTTTAACAGCTGGCACAGTGCAAACAGTTCTAATGGTTATGAGGCAGAAAATCAAACTTCTCAAGGCTCCCTGCAAGTGGAAGACCAGGCATCACCTTTGTCTCATCTTAGCCCCAGAAGCCCTGCTAACTTCATCACTTCTGACATAGATCCAGACTTTGAGATGGTTTCAGATTCGGAATCAAGCGCCTTCAACAGTATCTCAGGCCCTGGGCATAAAGATTGAACCCAGAACAGCAGAACTACCTCCATTTGTCTGGTATTGGCTCCTCATCTGCAACACACAATTCAAGGAGAATTTCAGAAGACGAATTGGACCAGTGGAGATCTCAATATAAGCCTAGCAAAAGATTCAAGTGTGCTTCGAGCAGTCTTCCTTGTACCAGTAAGGCAGGCAACTTCAAACCCGGCAACAGCAGCAACAACAACTATATCAGCAGCAGCAACAGCAGTAACAACTACCAGTAATGGCCATTATCGCATACCTGAGCTCAACCTAATTCCTATCAAGATACATCTTGGGGCCGGTGGATAATCATATTTTGTCTACAATCACCTGTCTACTAGTGTGTTTCTAAATAGTTTTTCTGGTAGTTTAATCTTTTTCATCGCTTTGTATGTGTGTTCAATCTGTCTCGCTTTGTAGTGTGTATTTCCCTCTCTACTGCTGAGAGTGCTTTTGTAGAGAGAGAATATATTAGACTTTACTTAGGTTAGTGTCGCTTCGAAGCTACTCTGCTTACGGAGTTTTTTGTTACAACCAGTTCATCTTGCTTTTCTTGTAATAGCTTCTGAAGGTTCACTGTGTTTTGCAAGTGTTTAGTCAATTTTGTTGAAGTGTGCCCTGCTTGAATTCCTTTTTGGTTCTGTTTTATTCGCCGTTTTTTCTTCCCTGTTCAGTTAAAACTTAGTTCAATCTCAGTCTTAGGCACCTCGTGTTTTCTTGTCTTCTTGTTTTTCGCTGGTTGTGTTTAGGGTTTCCTTTTTTAGGTACATTACTTCCTATCTGTGTAATCTGGCTAACTGTCCGTAGTTAATGGACTGCATCTAATTCGTGCCTTATACAGGTTTTCACTACTTCTTCCATGAAGAGTTTTCTTATAACCCTATATGCTCATAACTCGTCTTCCCACTATCTGTTTCCACCAAAACCCCAATTCAATCCCAAATTTAGTTTCATTTCAAAACCTTCGCCAAAGCCCTTTAACGTAGAAACCAGTTCTGAGGCATACTCATTTTTTTTTTGAGGCATACTCATTCATTATATCATCTAGGGTGTGTTTATAAGGGGTGTCTAAAGGTAGTGCAATTACCTATATATCCTTAAAAAATTAAATAAGTAGAGTGCCCTTATCCTCAAAAACCTAAAATCAAAAATCAAAATAAACTTTAAGCTCAAACATCTTGGACTCCGATTCAATCAAGAAATTGATCAAGCAAAGCAAACACGAATCGAAGTGAGCGATGTTGGCGTGCGAAATCCAAATCTCAATTGCTCTTAGATGTATTTTAGAATGTATGTGTAACAAATCCATCTTGTTTATGATTGATTTTATTTTGTTTGATCGATAGAATATGATTTCAAAAATGAAATTAGGTTTTCATAAGATCAGTTCGGATGATCTTGGAGTATCAATTTTGAGCCGAACCTAGTGTATGATTTAGAGAAACACTATGTTCGGCTAATGCGACTTTGCTAGATTTTTTTCGAATCAGCCGAACCAAAATTCGTCAGTTATAGAGTGAAGTTCGGCTGATAACTTTTCAGCCGAACCTCAGTTTTTTGAAAATATACCTAGGTTCGGCTGAAAAGTTATCAGCCGAACTGTTCATCTGGTCAGTAGATCTGGGTTTTAAAAATTCAATTTTTTGACAGATTCAACTTATAAAAAGAAATTAAACCTCGTATAGACACCTATGATTTGAATCACACATTTTAGTCACTTCTAATCACTAAAATCTCAAAATTCAAAACCCAAGTTTTTTTTCACTTCTTCTTCTTCCTCTCAAAATCCCAACTCTGTCACATAAATTTGATTTATCTACTAATTCACCACTAATAATTTAATTTTTAATCAATCCTTAAAATTCCTAGCTAATCAAATCTAATCATAATCATTAATACCAATTATGTAAGGGTAGTTATGTCATTATCAAAAAGGGTGGATAAGGGGTGATGTTGTGTTTTATTACCCTATTTCAACATTATTTAGTATGCCTCAAAAAAATTAAGTATGCCTCAAAATAGGTTTCTTAACATACAATCCTAAACGGGCTTATAGCGATCACAGCCTACCACTAAAATTCACCCAACAATCTCAACCTAGCCCAAAATCATTCTAGGCCCAAGATGAACATTCTAGCCTGGAATTGCCAAGGCATTAACAATCCAACTTCTATTCAACACCTACAGGGCCTAGTATCATTGCATAAACCCGATATCATATTCCTTTCAGAAAATTTAGCAAATGACCGATATATGTCAAATCTAGCTCGATCGCTTCAATTCCAAAACCTAACCTTTGTTCCTAAAGTAGGTCGTAGAGGTGGACTTTGTCTTATGTGGAACAACCTAAATATTAGGATTCTTCTCCAGTCCCAGAGTTATATTCACGTCATCATTACTCCACCTGGCCCAGCACAATCGTGGCTATGTACCGGCATCTACGACCCTCCTCATCCAGACGCAAGAATAGATTTTTGGCAAGATTTCCCAACAATCTTCCCAAATATCAGCAACTTAAATCCTTGGCTCCTAATAGGGGACTTTAATGACATAACAGATCAATCGAAAAAAAAAAGGTGGCAGACAAGTCACTTATAGTCAGACTCAACCGTTCATAATAATGATCGATCAAATGGGTTTTATCGATCTAGGATTTCGAGGAGATCCATTCACTTGGACCAACAACCAACAAGGTCAAGACAACATCATGGAAAGACTAGATTGAACAATCGCAACACAACACTGGCGAACAGCGAACCCTCATGAAGCAGTCACCCACCTTCCAAGGATTGCATCGGATCACCCCCTATCCTGCTACACACCAAAGAAATTGACTGGCAAGGGCAAAAAAATTACAAGTTTGAGCTTCTATGGCTGACACATCCACAGCTCAAACAAATCGTCGAAACCGCCTGGACACAAAAAAGCGACTCTGATTCTACCCTGGATCTTCAACCCAGGTTAATCACAACGGGGAAAACACTAATGGAATGGAACAAAGACACTTTCGGTCATCTTCCAAAGTTAATTCGCAACTCAACAACACAAATAAAAATGGCTCAACATCAATGTGCTATCCACATCGGAGAAGAACTAAATTTTTGGATAAATCGCGAGAAGGAGCTATGCAATCATCACCTAAATTTACTTCAATGCCATGCAACGTACTGGCAGCAAAGGTCCAGAATTCAATGGCTCCAATCAGAAGACAATAATACAACCTTCTACCTTACTAAGGCAACAATCCACCGGAGCCGCAACAACATAAAGAAATTACATGATCAACAAAACAACTGGGTCAGTGATAAAGATCAAGTGATCCAAATCATCCTTGATCATTTCACTAGACAATATACGTCCCCAAACACAACTCTAGACGAAGAACACTTTGAAGCAGTAGCTCCACGATTGACACCATCCCAATGTGACCAGCTCTCGGCAACCGTAACAGTAAAGGAAATTAAGCAAGCATTGTTCTCCATCAACTCTGAAAGTGCTCCTGGTCCAGATGGATATACGAGTAAGTTTTCTAAAGTTTTCTGGGATACCACTCATCTTCAATTAATTGCTATGGTTTGTAGTTTTTTCGATAACTTGAATATCCACCCTCTCATAAATCATACAAACATCACTCTTATCCCAAAAGTAGACAATCCAACAAAACCTTCCCAATTCAGACCTATAAGCCTATGCAATGTCACCCACAAAATCATCTCAAAAATCCTAGTCAACCGCTTACGTCCTCTTCTACCTTTATTAATAAGTCCATATCAGAGTGTTTTCGTACCCAAGAGATAAATACATGATAATATCATAATTGCCAGTGAACTATTTCATCACATCAAAACATCATCAACCACTAAAAACCCCAAAATAGCTCCCAAACTTGACATCCAAAAAGCTTATGATAGCGTTGACTAGGGATTCATCAAAAAGCCTTTTGCAAAATTAAGTTTTCCGTCTATATTTGTGGAATATATCATGCTCTGTATCAAATCGGTAACTTACTCAGTCAACATCAATGGTACACCGTATGGATTCATTACTCCTACCAGAGGCATAAGACAAGGTGATCCCATATCTTCCTACATTTTCATCATCTGTGCAGAAATACTTTCAACAAATCTTGCCAAACTTGAAGCAAATAATCTGATTCAAGCTATCCGAATATCAAAAAAGGCACCTCCGATCCTACACTTAATGTATGCAGATGATTTTTTCATCACATACATAGCTATCCAAGAAAGTAGTGATCACCTTCAAAGACTCCTTCAATCATACGACGATTCAGAGGGTCAAATTATCAACCCAGCAAAATCAACCATTATTCACCGCCCAAGACTCCAACAACATCACATAGATAACCTTCACCAATTCTTCGGCATGCCGACTACATCAATCCCACCTGTATACTTAGGAGTTCAATTCAAACATGGGAGGACCTCAAGTCACATCTTTGAAACGCTACTACAGAGATTGGCACGCAAAGCACAAGGATGGATCACAAAAAGCCTTACCCCTGCAGGAAGACTAGTTCTAATCAAAACCTATTTAACACCAACCTCAAATCACCTAATGCAAACACAGATTTTCCCCACCCGTGTTCACAAAAAAATTGATCGGATTACCAGGAATTTCTTCTGGGGTCACGATTCTTCGGTCCGAAAGCTTCACCCAGTAGGATGGAACAAACTAAACAAGCCAATAGAGGAAGGGGGGATAGGTATTAGGAAGAGTAGCCTTCACAATAAAGCTTTTTTCATGAAAAAAATTTGGAATATTCAAGACCAACCACATTCCATTTTCTCGAGCCTCTTCAACGAGAAATACCTCCATCATCAACCGATATTACAAGGTACAATATCAATACCCACTACTGCCAGCCCATAATGGAAACAAATGGCATCTCTCATACCCACTGTCAAAAATCATATATTTCACCAAATAGGAAATGGTTTGGATACCCCTATCCAACCAAATTGGATACCCCACTTTCAAAGCCTTGATCCAACCCAATGCGACCCTATCCAATATGTCGCAGACTTAATTGACTCCATCTCCCATAACTGGAATCATGATCAGTTGAGCAACCTCCCAAACAATGTAACCCATCATATTATAAACATCCACCTACCACTCAATAACACCTCTGACAAAATTATTTGGCCTCACTCTAAATCGGGTCAATATACCACAACATCCGGGTACAACTGCCTAATCCAACAGGAAAACAACTCTCTCCCACGACCCCATTCTAAACCCATCCCAAACACAAAATTCTTGTGGACCTTACCATGTCCTCCAAAAATTCAGTTTTTCTTGTGGAAAGCTATAAATGAAGGTTTACCAACCTTATCCCTGCTCCACCACATCAATCTCTCCACTTCCAACATATGCCCCAGATGCAATGTTGAGCCTGAAACAGCCAATCACATGTTGATTCACTATCCAATGATTTTGTCCACTTGGAACACCCTCTCGAATCGCTTATCAGCAAACCATCCCCAAGGTAACCACCAACCAATTATCATAAACCTCCAAACAACAATTTCCGAATTACTGCAATCTCGGGATAATACATATTCTATCACATATTGTTGTTTCCTCTTCTGGTCTATATGAAATACCAGAAATGAGCTCGTATTCAATCATAAGCAGTCCACCCAAGACGACTTCTTTCGCATTCCATCATGATAGACGCATTTATGTGTCTAATGTAGCTCATTTTTATATATTGTTGGTGCTCGATATCGTACTTATTTGGTTATTTTATTTATTTGTAGGTGTTTTTGGAAGAATAAGGCTTTGTGGCGAAATTGGCTAAAAATGCGGCATTTGGACCTCCGTTGATAACTACCAGAAGCACCCCAGAAGTATGTTGGAGACACTCAGAAGTACCCCGGAGGAACCCCGGAAAATTCCGGAAAACATCCAAGAAAAATTACTAAAGGCACCCAAGATTTGGTTATTTCCACCCCAAGAATTTTATTTCAACCCCACTTGCTATTCGCACCCCATCAGAGGATAGGGGGCATTCCTTCTCAAAATTCAAAAATGGGTTTTTGGCGGGAAGACTTGTTACAGCACTGGCAGATTTGGTGATCGTATTTTGGACGTGATTTTTGGAGATTCAATTGTTGTATTTGCTACTAATGGGCTGTAATTGAGTAAACAAGTCTGTTACGACCGATTGGACCCAACCAATTGGGCTGGAATGACCGGGAGAATGGATCAAAGTCCAAACAGGACAGTACCGTGATGTTCACTTTCAAATATTTGTGAGAGATTTGTGGAAGACTTTTACGCTAGATAACTATGCACCTAGTCTTGTTCAAGCAATAATTAAAGGTTTGTCTGAGAGTAGTGAAAACCCTAAGTTTGGGGGTAGTAATGATTCTTGTGATCGTCAAGTATCCCCATTGGAAGTCCCTAACTTGGGACTCAAGCCTAGTGCATCTGAGGTATCGCTTGAGTCTATTCAGACTCCACAACCTGATCCGCCTGATATTGTCCAGGAGAAAATCCATATGTTAGAGACCCGTTTTTCGGATGAATCTGTTTGCCGAGACACTCATATGAAGCCCAAGTGGGCACCTCAGATAAAATCCAGTTGTCTTGCGAGAAACTTTAGATCAGGTTGTGCTCTATCTGCTCATTTTTCTGATCTTGAGCATTTGTCTCCTATTCGTGGCAGTTCTATTTGGTCTTATGGACCCACAATTGTTTCGACTATTGGTATACGACTTTGGAAGGTGACAATTCTTTTAGAGTATTTGATGTCTAGCTAATGACTATAAATTTAGCATTTAATGGGAGGCTCCCGCGTTCATGTGATACGGTAATATCCTTCCTTATTTCTTTTCCCTCCAGTGGTAATAGTTTCTCCTTGTTCATGCTTTTAATTTCATCTTTAGAACATTGAGGACAATGTTAGATTTAAGTTTGGGGGTATGGGAGAAACTTTTGTGTTGCACTTTTGAAACTTCTAGCGTCACATGGTATCCGGTTAGCTAAGTTTACATACTGTTTCTCACCGAAAAGATAGAAATTGGAATGCTACAGATAACAACTTATTGAGACATTAGAGAAAAAGACATTGAGATCCTTGAAATTCAGGAGAGAACTTTTTCTTTTTAGAGGGTAACCGTGATGGACCTAACCATACATGATGGAAAGGAAAGTAGGTCAAGAAATGCCAGAAAGACAAAGCAACCTCACAATGTAGTCTTAGTTACTGGATTGCGACTCTCTCTCAGTAGAAACTTATCATCATCAACAAGCGGAGCGACATCAAAATCTATGAAGAAAGTGAAGACGTTTTAAGGTTTGGAAGCAACAATAGAAAAGAATAATTCAAAAATCAAAGTTGAAGACTTAGTTACAAGAAGTTACAAGAGCAAATGATATAAGTTGTTAGAATCCATGATACCAAGACATCACAAGTTGCGAAGAGCCAAGTTTTGAAAGTCCTTCTCTCATGGCCATGTAAATTTTTGTCTTGTAATTTTTTCTATTTAAAAAAAAAATGAAAAAAAAAAAAGAATTAAAAAAAATAAAAAAAAATATGAAACATCATTACGTTCTTTTTGTTCAATAAGGCCATAGGGAAGAAGAAATTTATAAGTCAAGCAAGAAATCGAAGAGAAGAGTTAATTGTCAAGGTTCTATGAGGTTCGATAGTTTATCATCAACAGTTGAAGACCGAAGAAGACGTTGTTTCTACTGAGCACTATGAGAGAGTCGAAGAAAGATACATTTGGTTGCTTTGTTAGTCCGCTTTCAATCTGGCACAAGATCTTTCTAACACTGGTTTAACTCATCACACGTAATTAGTCCAGCTGTGTAGCAGATGTCCCTCTCATTTTTATCTCTCTCCTAATCTTATCCAGCTGTAAAGCAGCGGACGCATCTTACAATGTTTATCTTGCTGTATAGCGGATATCTCTTTATCTAGCAGTCATGCAGATGTGTCTCCCCTTTTCTTCAGTCAGCTTTAGAGCTGACACCTTTAATTTCTCTGGCATTCTACTTACTTGGAGATAGGTTGAGAATATGTATGTCCTCATAGCTCTTTGGATACTTATGACCAATTAGGAGTACAGGTTTTGTGGGTATATCTCTGGTAAGCCCTCCCGAGACTATAACTCGGCCACTAGGGCCACCTAGGGGTTTAAAGGCTTATTGCATACGCTAAATGCAATCGACGATGCCTGCGACAGTGAGTTAGGATTTTATTTTGTAGTGTTGATTTGCTCGAGGACTAGCAAATAATAAGTTTGGGGGTATTTGATAGACGCATTTATGTGTCTAATATAGCTCATTTGTATATATTGTTGGTGCTCGATATCGTACTTATTTGGTTATTTTATTTATTTGTAGGTGTTTTTGGAAGAATAAGGCTTTGTGGCGAAATTGGCTAAAAATGCGGCATTTGGACCTCCGTTGATAACTACCAGAAGCACCCCAGAAGTATGTTGGAGACACTCAGAAGTACCCCGGAGAAACCCCGGAAAAGTCCGGAAAACATCCAAGAAAAATTACTAAAGGCACCCAAGATTTGGTTATTTCCACCCCAAGAATTTTATTTCAACCCCACTTGCTATTCGCACCCCATCAGAGGATAGGGGGCATTCCTTCTCAAAATTCAAAAATGGGTTTTTGGCTGGAAGACTTGTTACAGCACTGGCAGATTTGGTGATCGAATTTTGGACGTGATTTTTGGAGATTGAATTGTTGTATTTGCTACTAATGGGCTGTAATTGAGTAAACAAGTCTGTTACGATCGATTGGACCCAACCAATTGGGCTGGAATGACCGGGAGAATGGATCAAAGTCCAAACAGGACAGTACCGTGATGTTCACTTTCAAATATTTGTGAGAGATTTGTGGAAGACTTTTACGCTAGATAACTATGCACCTAGTCTTGTTCAAGTCTTAAGAAAAGTTTGGAGAGAAATAGGAGAGAGTTCAGAGCCGAAACGAGGAAGATAGCATTGATTGTTGCTGCTGCTGCTGCTGTTCAAGGAGGAAGACGAAGAACGGAGAACAGACGCTCCTGGAGCGTCGTTCTTCAATAGTACCTACAGCAGCATAACTGTGTCGTTGTTTTGCTGCAGTTCAGAAGTATCGTTTACAGGCAGTCTTTTTTCGAACATTATAACAGTCACGCTGTAACATTTATACAGCGTTGCAAAAATTCTGTTAAACACCATATCAT
This sequence comes from Papaver somniferum, assembly GCF_003573695.1. Lineage (NCBI taxonomy): Eukaryota > Viridiplantae > Streptophyta > Magnoliopsida > Ranunculales > Papaveraceae > Papaver > Papaver somniferum. The sequence goes on along the minus strand of NC_039364.1, from coordinate 93,619,790 downwards.
CAATAAAAACACCTATTAAGCAATTTTGAGCAAGTTTTTGATATGAGGAGCTAAACCCCTTAGTCAAGGAGACGGAGGAAGCCATTGGTCCTTATTTATGGTATAATTCTAACTTTATTATTTATTTGCAATATTATTATTTGATTATTTGCATGGAATTGAATTTGAAATATTAGTTTTTATTGAATAGTTGTGAATTATTTTGATGAAGCATGCTGGGTTTTAAAAACTTTTGATGTTTTATACTTTGTGATTACAATTATTACTTCAAAAATATACAAAAAGGCATAATATTAGAATCACTCTAAAAGAAAAATTGCATGAATATTAATTATTAGAATTTATCAAATAATGGGTCAATGGTGGAATCCAAGTCTTGGTGTTTTTCCCTAAAGTTTTCAAACAAATTAATTTGCCCGTTTAAATTTAAATCTAAAAAAACTGTTTTCTTCACAAGTCTGAAAAGACCACTTTTTACCACTACAACTACAATCACTATTTGAAAACCATCACATCATGAATTTGAATGGGCAAAAACGATCTCCCCACCAATTCTACCAGGGGAGAGTCCTTGCAGTTTGAAAACAAACTTATCAAAATCTACTACAACCATTCATGTGGGTGGAGTATCCCAACACCAGACTGGTATAAAATAAATACGGATGGTGCATCGAGAGGTAACCCCGGAATAGCAGGAGCAGGATTCATATGCAGGAACTCGAGTGCGCACACAGTATTGGCTATTGCACAACCTCTGGGTATAACCACTGCGCTAACAGCTGAAACATGGGCCACAGTGATAGCAACCAGAGCAGCAAATGAAAGAAACTTGACTAAAGTCATGTTCGAAACGGACTCGGAAAATCTCGTGCACTTCATCAACAATCCAAGGGAAGCTCCATGGTATATCTCTGAAATGATTAAGGAAATCATCTATCGAATGCAACAGGTTGTATTATTCAACATAACTATAGAGAAGGAAACCAAGCCGCGGATGGACTAGCAAACTTTGCAGCCGATGGTAGCCAGGCGGGAATCCTCTCAACATCAATTTGGGAACATACAAATCCGGTTTTTCTTAATCAAATTTTATTAAGCGACTCTATGGGAATTACATTTCCACATGTAATAACAGTTTAGTTAGCTTTATTTAATTTAATGCTTCAAAAAAAAAGACATGATAAATCAAAAAGTTAAACTCACATGTTTCCTCATAGAATGAACTGTTGGACTTATTTTCAAAAAAAAGAAAATGAATTGTTGGACTTGGACAACAAAAAATATGGGAAACGTAGTAAAGAATTATAAAGCAAAGCAAGCAGTTAAGACATTCAAAGTATTCAAACCTTTTGAACCTAAAGATTGTGGGAATTATAGAGTAAACACGTCTTAGAAACTGCAACGGCAAATCAGCCCATGTAAATTTTCGTGTCCATTACTGGCTTGGTTATTCACTAATCTGAATTGGGTTAATATTTATTTGTCTAATCATAAAGGTCTGAAATAGAAATGTAAAGGGTTAATATGTATTTACCTAATTATAAGAGCATCTCCAATAGAAGGTGCAATAAATCCTATGCGGCTTTTTTATTTAGTCACATAGAGTAAATATATGACCTCATATCTAAAATAACCATCTCCAACATAGAGAATGTTTTTGAAAAAATAGTGAAAAATATAGAAACCTATTTTGAGGCATACTGAATTTTTTTGAGGCATACTAAATAATGCCAAAATAGGGTCACTAAATAAAAAACAACATCACCCCTTATCCACTCTTTTTGATAATGGCATAACTATCCTTACATAATTGGTGTTAATGATTATGATTAGATTTGATTAGTTAGGAATTTTAAGGATTGATTAAAAATTAAATTATTAGTGGTGAATTAGTAGATAAATCAAATTTATGTGAGAGAGTTGGGATTTTTGAGTGGAAGAAGAAGAAGTTAAAAAAAAAATTGGGCTTTGAATTGAGATTTTAGTGATTAGAAGTGACTAAAATGTGTGATTCAAATCATAGGTAGACTTCTATACGAGGTTTAATTTCTTTTTATAAGTTGAATCTGTCAAAAAATTGAATTTTTAAAACCCAGATCTACTGACCAGATGAACAGTTCGGCTGAAAAGTTATCAGCCGAACTTCACTTTGTAACTGACGAATTTTGGTTCGGCTGATTCGAAAAAACTGAGGTTCGGCTGAAAAGGTATCAGCCGAACCTAGGTATATTTTCAAAAATCTGAGGTTCGGCTGAAAAGTTATCAGCCGAACTTCACTCTGTAACTGACGAATTTTGATTCGGCTGATTCGAACAAAATCTAGCAAAGTCGCATTAGCCGAACATAGTGTTTCTCTAAATCATACACTAGGTACGACTCAAAATTAATACTCCAAGATCAGCCGAACTGATCTTCTGAAAATTCTAATTTTATCTTTGAAATCATATTCTATCAATCAAACAAAATAAAATCAATCAAAAACAAGATGGGTTTGTTACACATACATTCTAAAATACATCTAAGAGCAATTGAGATTTGGATTTCACACTTCAACATCGCTCACTTCGATTCGTGTTTTCTTTGCTTAATCAATTTCTTGATTGAATTGGAGTCCAAAATGTTTGAGTTTAAAGTTTATTTTGATTTTTGATTTTAGGTTTTTGAGGATAAGGGCACTCTAGTAATTTAAATTGTTTAAGGATATATAGATAATTGCACTATCTTTAGACATCCCTTATAAACCCACCCTAGATGGTATAATGAATGAGTATGCCTCAAAAAAAAATGAGTATGCCTCAAAACAGGTTTCAAAATATAACATGGAGGTGGAGCCTGAGATGTAGATAACACTTTCTTGAACACCTTCATATTTAGTAATTGGTCCCTCCTAGTTTGTAGGACCCTACTATTGGAGATGGAATTATGTCAAAAGGGGGTCTAAAATCCTATGTGTCACTAAAAAAACAAAATTCCACCCTTTGTTGGAGATGCTCTAAAGGTCTGAAGTAGAGATGTAAACCGGGGCGGCATACCCCAGCACAACCCATTAAGAGGTGACCACATCGTGCTACGTGTCGTATTGTCCCTTGCAAGAGATTAAGGCATGTCATGTTGTGTCGTGCTCGAGGGTGTGATTTGTTGTGCCTGGCACAATCTTATATTTTTCAAAATAGACATTTTTAACATATTTAGATATTATGTGTTGTTATTGAAATAATTTAACATAAACATATTTAGATAATATATGTGTTGTTATTGAAATAATTTAACATAAGAAAGATAGAATTTCAAAAAATAGTTAGAATATACATTTTTGTGAAATATACAAAAAAAATGTGTTGTATTGTACCGTATTGTGTAGTGTTTTATACATGTTATAACGTGCTTTGTTAACATGATGTGTCGTGCTTGGAAAACTCACGTGCTAGGATGGGATGTGCTCATGCTGACATGGCCCAGTTTACACCTCTAGTCTGAAGGGTGACGATATTAAATAAAAGCATACAAACTAAATGCAGTTATGTTATATCACAACCACGTGGTAGCAAGGACATGATGGGGCTGCAAGACCAACAAAAGTATGTAGCTGTATTCAAAGATGAGTATGTACACAAACATTCCCAAATCTTGTTCTTAAAATTGTGTCTGCAGCTGCAAAAATTGCAAAGGAAACTAGAGTAATAAATATCTGCAGCTGCAAAAATTGCAAAGGAAACTGGAGTAATGAATAACTCAACCCTGGGATTTCTGAATCCAAATCACTCGGAAATAAAGATTTATCACATTGTTTCCATCTTTATCTTGCTAATAGAATAAGAATATTTGCACTTACACTGTACATTACTCACTGTGTGGTCCATGTATATTCATAGGTTTTCTCCACTTGTGTACCGTAATATGCCGTACAGTTTTACACGCCATTTTCAGTAAATGACTTGACAATCATGCAGGGATCTTCTGGGATATATTTCGTTCTGCTCCATTGAAATTTCGCCTTTCCATATATCCTCCTTAATTATCAAGATATATAATCTCTTAATTATATCATTAGCAGCGGAGTATATCATTGTAAGACCATGTTAGCATTCAGACTTCCATATCTTTTTAAGAATTCCTCTAGACTCCAACCAAAAAAGATCGTGTTGCCAGGTGGTAAATACAATTAGCACATATACAGTCAGAGAATTAATTAGCTTTAGCAGCACAAAAGAATTGGATTTGAAATTTCTCATAGATTCCAGTCAAATGTCAAATTCAAAGAAATTTAGGTCCACCAGTCAGCTAAAAAATCTAAGAGATGCTTCACCTGGTATACCAAAAAACTAAACTTGAGCAAGTAGAGAGCAAGTAGAGAGAACCAAAAAAGTTATACATACCTTATTAACACAATGTAAAGTGTTTTTTTTCCCCATTTTGAGACCCTAAAGAATAATATAGTCAATAAAATCACGAATAAACCACCCATATCGTTATTAAGAAAAACTCATCAAAATATATACATAAAGTGTTTTTTTTTTCCATTTTGAGACCCTAAAGAATAATATAGCCAATAAAATCTCGAATAAGCCACACATATCGTTATTAAGAAAAAGTCATTCAAATTCTTGCAATAAGTGACCGGTTGTCAGCCGTGCAAATATAATTTCACTTTCTCACTCAACTAGATATAAATATAGTATGTGATAAGAAATAGTTCGTTCCCACAGAGAGGACTGAGGTAGTCAAGTTGTTTCGGTTTCCTATGTGAAACAAGTGGGTTTTCTGATTTATATATATCTAAAATAAAATAAAAGCAAACAAAGCAAAGTAAAACACACAAATCAATTGAGAAAGTATTGGTTAAGGACTTCGTTTTCATTCACTTTGTCTTAATAACTAGAATTGATATTTAATCTCTCATTATCAAAAGCCCTAGAATACCTTGATCGCAAGAATATCCCGCTAATTCCCTCTTGTCATCAACAAACACATTAAAAGATGTGAATATGAATTCTATCTAAGAGAACAACCTAACGTGTAAAAGCACTAATCAAGTTTAATTCCCTAGATGCACTAAGGTTTATGAAATTAGGCTAATCAATGCAATCGAACGTGTAAAAGCACTAATCCGATTTAACAAAGGTCAAGATTCACATATAGTTACTAGGATATATCACTACAAGCAATAACCATATTTGTGCTACTTGTATCCAAGATGCATCACTTTTACGTATGAAACACCCTAAACTAGCTTTAGATGTGAATAAAGTTCAATTAATTGGCCACTCAACAAAACAAATATTCAAGTCATACATGACGATACATATAGTGAATCAAGATCTATAATTGTGAGACAAAACTAATTTATTAATAAAAGAAGCATGCTTTGTAAAATCAATTTAATCCATAACCAATAATAAAATCTAGCTCATATTCATGGAGTTCATAACAAGAATAAAGAGAGGAATTTCCATAAACCCTAGGCAAAAGGTGAAGAAGAAGATAATAGATATATATCCCTCCTAAGAATTGACAGAGGTTCCTTTTATATCCTCTTTCTTTCTCCACCGATTTGTTGTATTTAGGTCACGCCCAAAAATCAGTCTCTGGCACAGTCCATGATGAAGCCCAATCGAAACTGGTCCAAGTCCCTCTCTAGATCGAAACGGGTCAGGTGAGTCGAATCGGATCACCGAGTTAACTCGTTGTAGTGGAAAATACAGCAGAGTTTCCTCTGCTTTATAGAAAAATCTTCAGGCTCCATTCAGGCCTTTCAATAATTCATCTCTGCAGTTTCCTACACATGCATCTATCAGTTGTAATGTAACATGCCTGCAACCCTCTTTCATCAACTCAGCCAACACCCTGTTAGCACATTACATGTCCCTAGCTATCAGCATCTAACTCACAAACCAACTCCTTCATTCCCTTTACTTCATTTTAATTGCAACAGCCACAAACACAGAGCCAAATACCCATTGCATCACCACCTAACTCAGCTGCATCACCACAAACTGCATCAAACTTTCAGTACTGCAGTTGCACTTCAACCCATCTCTGCCGTTATGCATTCCAGCACACACACACACACACATCTGCAATCTCATTTATCGCCAATGCTGTACTTCACCAGATTCTTTACTTCTTATTTCCTTAGTTCAGCTGCAAGCTTATTGTGCAATTCCCATTTCCTGCAGCATAAACTCCATATATTGTCTGCAACATCAAACCACCAACATACTTCCACCTTAAGCCAACTGCACCAGTAATTCCTATATGCACCACCACGCCTTTCCTTGCTTCATATCAGCTGCTAGTTCATCTCAACTGCAACAGCAGTTCAATTCCTCCAGCATCTCACCCTTGCCATTCTTCAAATACCACAGTGCCATTTACAAAACCATCCTTGCGCATTCTCCGTAGAAACAACATCTGAGTTTATACATTCACTGCACTTCAATAACTAACCAAAATTTGTGCTCAACTACATCAGTACCATATGTAGCTGCAACCCCCATTTCATCATACTCCACGAGAACCAACAACCATGATACTCTTCAGTCTTCTCATAACCCTTGACAACCATGGCTGCAACTCTGTCATTACTGTACTGTCATGACAGCACCAACGTGAACAACATCATTAATTCACTATAATCCTCAACTTCAGCTGCTCATAGCTCAGCTCAATTCATTTCTCGGATTAACAGCAAATCCCTAATTTCTTCTCCATCTCTTCTCATCCTGAGCTTCTAGGTATAGCCTGCAACCATGGCTCGTATCTGCACCACCAAACCACCACTTCCTTCTCTATCTGCAGATGCAACATCATCCCTACCAGCTTGCACTTGCCATACTCAACTGCACCTGCACTGTCACAGCTACATTCCAGCCTCATCTGAGTTTCAGCTCAAATAATCCATGTAAAGCTTCAATCCCACAAACTAGTAGCACAACTCCATTTCAATTTCAGCATCACCTGAATCACTCTGCAACTCCATTTACAGCATAACCTGCAACATATCAAGTTCATTCTCTGAGCACCTCAAGCACAGTCCATTAGAGCTTCTCCTCCATTTCTGAAGTCGACTGCAACAAAGCCTCCATTCTGCAAATTCATATCATAACAAGCCAGCATCACTTCAATCACCCAATAATCCGTCAAATCCCTTCATTTCTCATGAACCCATCTCACTGATTTAGACGTAGCAAATACTCACCACAAACCCATTGTTCACATACCTTGCACTTCAGTTTCATCACACTGTAATTTTGAATCCCATCTCTTAATTCTTGCTTCAATCGATGGCCACAACTACAGCTTCATCATCTCACAGTTTCTGAACCCTAACAAATTCTCCTCCATCCTAAATTCAAAAAGCACAACACCCATGAACATCAACATCACTTCTTCTTTTGGCTCACAGAAAACCCTAACTTCGCCTTCTTAATCTCGGCTCAAAATTCAGTCTAAACCCATACAAATCAGACCATCAAACTCACCAGAACTTCAATTCCATCTATCAAATCATCAAGACTCTGAATCTCTTCCTTCTCACTGATTTCCTCCACCACCAGCAGCCATCTTTTCTCCTCTAATTTCAGGTGATGTAGGAAAAAAGAAGGCAATGTTATGAGGAATTATTTCTCTTTAAAGTTTAGGGCTAGGTAATGATGATAATTTCTACAAGCATCCATTGTTGGATATAGGCCACCAAAGTGGTAATCCATTTACTCTTCCAGCTGGGTATCCCCTATCATTGGATAAGCTTCCAATAATACTGCCTCGTGAAATGACGCTTTAACCCTTTGTGCTCAAAATGGATGATTTCTTCTTCTTTCGATCCAAACGACTCCAAAGTACCTAAAAAACTCAAAATCAGACATAAGATACATAATTCACCCGAAAAGTAGCAAAGAAAGCATAAACAATAGATAAATATTAAGGTGTTTTCAACACCTATCAAATTCCCCCACACTTAGACTTTGCTAGTCCTCGAGCAAATCAAACAAAACAATTCTAAAAGATACATACAACTCCGTGTCGTCGAGGCTATGGTCACACTTAACACGTATAACAAGCCTTTAAACCCCTAGGTGTCCCTAGTGGACGAGTTATAGTCTCGTGAAGGTTTACAAGAGATATACCCACAAAACCTATATTTCCAACTTACTAGTTCTCCGTAATAATAGCATCCAACGCGCTAAGAAGACATAGAGATTCTGCACACTAGTCATAAGAAGTTAGACACATAAATGAACACAATGTCATCCTTAAAAGTTGAGAGAGAAATAACCATCCCTTATCGAAAGAAATTCGGGTTCGGAGTGATCGAAAGTCTCGACTCTGCCTCACAAGAAAGGATTTTATGATATTGCTCTCAATAATAAACTTTTTATGGGTCACACATGTGTCGAGGTAGGAATGAAGAGAGAATCTTGCGACACGTTGAATGGTAGGAAGGCCAAACCCTCCGATTTTTTTGAAAACCCACATCTTTTATTCATTTTGAAAACCCTTTTCTCTGACGATCTCTAAGAAAGGAAATCAACCACTTAACGAAGGTGGGAATATGCTTACTTACCTCGTTATCCGTTCGGGTGCAGTTAGCACCACTCTCACAGCATCCATAGAAACGTCTTCGGTCTTCAACTCTTGATGATGAAATCTTGAACTTCGGTCTTCAACTGTCGATGATAACTCTTGAACTTCGTAGAATCTTGACAATGTGATTCTTTCCTCTAATTCCTTGTTGCTTGAAACTTCATTGTGGATATTCCTTCTTTCCATTGGCTTTATTGAAAGAATACAAAACTAAAAACGAACTAACAAACCCAAAATATGATACAAAGGATTTTTCTTGTCTCTTTTTCTTTCTTTTTTTTTCTTTTTTTTTTTCTCTTTTCTTTTTTCTTTTTTTTTTTTTCTTTTATTTTTCATTTTTTTTTGACAAGGGACTTAGCATAACAATGACCATGTCCCAAGTTTTTTTTTTTTTTTTTTTTGGAACAAGAGAAAAATATATACAAGTATGATAAAATAAAAATGCAAGTACAAAGGTCATGGTGTAAGTACTTTACCGCTTGATTCTTCACAACTTATATGTCTCGATATCATAAACTTCTTGAATTTCATATCGATAATATTCGCTCTCGTACAATAGTCTCAACTTGTAAAAATTCTGCTCCTTGTCTTGTTGCTATACTTGATCTGAAATCTGCTCATTTATGTATTGTTGCTTGTAAACCTTGAACGTCTTCAACTTTCCTTCGAATTTTTGATGCTCCTCTTGTTGTTGATGATGATGGTGTTTCTATGGACATGTTGGTGTAGAGAGATAAAGTGGATGGTGCTAACTGCGAACAAGAATACAAGTGGTATGTAAGTTAGCAATTCGATGTCACGATTCATGATTGATAAAATAGCACTCAAGAGATCAAAATAGTGCTTCTATTGGTGGGAGGTTGGGTAGCTCACCATTCTACCCGGAATTAACGTACGGTGACACAAACTCTAAAAGCACATATTTAGACAGGTACAAAGAAGTGAAGGTCGGTGCCTCTCATGATGTAACATGGGTAGTCTCCACTATAGGGGATCACAAATCTAATACTGAATTCAGTCTGCACCTCATTTGCCACTGGCATGGTTAAATCCAACTTTAACTCTCATACAAGTAAGAAACCCGATCACGTTCTCTGTCATCTCTAAGTTCAGTCACTCTTATGAGAATTTCGATGTATCTTAGCGACATGTATACTATGTGACTCTAACTAACTACAAGTTGGAGTTATTCATGCACTAATTACAAAAAAGTTGAAAAATCATGAAAATTTACAATGCAAGCTTAACCACTCCCCCACACTTAAACTTTACATTGTCCTCATGTAAATTAAATCGTCCAAAGAAAGTCAAGGTGGGAAATCATATAATGATATGCAACAAAATCAGAAAAAGTAAATACAAGACAATAAAAAGCTAAAAACAAAACAAGAATATAAGTCGTCGGCCCGCTATAACCTTGCAAGATTCATTCCCCATATACCAACAATCTGAAAAAAGTTGGGGATCCTTCCACGTAACCTGTTTTGCAAACACTAGCTTCACACAAATATCAGTTTCATAAAACATAAACGAAGCTATTAACCGATAGAAGTTTCCCACACACTTATTCTTTTCTACACTTGGAAGTGTATAAAGAACATAAACATGAACTTCTATGGTTTCTTTTTTGTAAACATCCACAGTATGAGAATCAGATGTTTCTAATGGCGGAAATCGAGAAATAACGTCATTCAACAATATTCTCGAAGCACATACATTCAAACCAATAAGAGGTAAAGGAGAAGAAACAATAGGCAAAGGGTTAGACAAACCTTGCACAATCTCTTGTAGCAAGGAATCCTCTTCATCCTTGAAAAATTCAAGTGAACTATTCACCTCTTGCATATCATGGTCCTCTATCAAACCTTGCAACCATTCTTCGTCCGTTTCTGCCTTAACCAAAATCTCGGCATCAACATCTTCATTACAATCCTTTGCAAGCTCAATTGGGTCTTCCATAATATTGGTCATATCGGTTTCATTCTCAACACACTCCTCTTCGTTGTAAGGCACATACTCTTTTGCAGATCCAAATTTTATTATAAGAAACTTTTTTAGAACACTCAAAAATGCAGCATCCTCAAGCTCCACCCTTTGAATAGGCTCTTGATCATTATTAAGATCAATGCTTGAGTAATCTACACAAGTGTCATCATAGTCCTTTTCATCTTCATCTTGATCCCAGAATTCCATTGTATACCTTTGGGTAATGTCACCATGAGTTGCTTCAAACGATGTATCTTCATAATCATCGTCAATTTCATAGCTAACATAAGATTGGTTGTCGCTGAATTTAGTGTTGTTAACCTCAAACTCATCCTTTTGAATAGGCGAATGATCATTATTAAGATCAAGAGTGAGTTAGCTACACAATTATCAACGAAAGTCCCCAAAGGTTGGCCTTTTTCAACATTAGCATCAATCAAATATTCATCACACACCACAGGCACATTAAAATAATTATTGCTTTGAAAACAAAATTCTTCTTCATACCTTTCTTCCTTGTATTCATCAATGCTTCTTCGTAAGATAGCCATACCTTCACGAAGTTCTTGGAGTTTCTCGTTTGTAGCCTCTTTATCTTTTTGAAACTCTTGTCGTAAAAAGTTGGAAAAGTTGTCTAACAAGTTAGAGACTTGTTGTTCACGAGCATAAGAATCCTCCAATCCTTGTGGTTGTTCACACACATACCCGCCATAAGGTTGTTGAGGAAAACCATAAGGATCCATGTAATATTGGTCATAGCCAATGAATTGGTTTTGATTATACCCTTGGAATTGTTGGAAGTTGTCATGTTGTTAAGATTGTTGGAAACCGTATCCATTGTTTCAATATGCTCCATCCATGAGAAATAAGTACCTGAAACACGATTCTCAAAACAAGGTTAAAAACCAGAAAATAAAACAAAACTAAATACAAGAAAATAAGAAACCAAAAACAAGTGACAACCGCTGCCTCCCCGGCAGCGGCGCCAAAATTTGACCGGTTGTCAGCCGTGCAAATATAATTTCACTTTCTCACTCAACTAGATATAAATATATTATGTGATAAGAAAGAGTTCGTTCCCACAGAGAGGACTGAGGTTGTCAAGTTGTTTCGGTTTCCTATGTAAAACAAGGGGGTTTTCTGATTTTTATATATCTAAAATAAAATAAAAGCAAACAAAGCAAAGTAAAGCACACAAATCAATTATGAGAAAGTATTGGTTAAGGACTTCGTTTTCATTCACTAACATGTTTTTGTCTTAATAACTAGAATTGATATTTCTCTCATTAAAAGCCCTAGAATACCTTGATCGCAAGAATATCCCGCTAATTCCCTCTTGTCATCAACAAACACATTAAAAGATGCGAATATGAATTCTATCTAAGAAAACAACCTAATGTGTAAAAGCACTAATCAAGTTTAATTCCCTAGATGCACTAAAATTTATGAAATTAGGCTAATCAATGCAATCGAACGTGTAAAAGCACTAATCCGATTTAACAAAGGTCAAGATTCACATATAGTTACTAGGATATATCACTACAAGCAATAACCATATTTGTGCTACTTGTATCCAATATGCATCACTTTTACGTATGAAACACCCTAAACTAGCTTTAGATGTGAATAAAGTTCAATTAATTGGCCACTCAACTAAACAAATATTCAAGTCATACATGGCGATACATATAGTGAATAAAGATCGATAATTGTGAGACAAAACTAATTTATTAATAAAAGAAGCATGCTTTGTGAAATCAATTTAATCCATAACCAATAATAAAATCTAGCTCATATTCATGGAGTTCATAACAAGAATAAAGAGAAGAGTTTCCATAAACCCTAGGCAAAAGGTGAAGAAGAAGATAATAGATATATATCCTTCCTAAGAATTGGGAGAGGTTCCTTTTATATCCTCTTTCTTTCTCCACCGATTTGTTGTATTTAGGTCACGCCCAAAAATCAGTCTCTGGCACAACCCATGAGTGAAGCCCAATCGAAACAGGTCCAAGTCCCTCTCTGGATCGAAACGGGCCAGGTGAGTCGAATCGGATCACCGAGTTAACTCGTTGTAGTGCAAAATCCAGCAGAGTTTCCTCTGCTTTATAGAAAAATCTTCAGGCTGCATTCAGGCCTTTCAATAATTCATCCTTACATGTGCCCAGCTATCAGCAGCTAACTCACAAACCAACTCCTTCATTCCCTTTACTTCATTTCAATTGCAACAGCCACAAACACAGAGCAAATACCCATTGCATCACCACCTAACTCAGCTGCATCACCACAAACTGCATCAAACTTTCAGTACTGCAGTTGCACTTCAACCCATCTCTGTCGTTATGCATTCCAGCACACACACACATCTGCAATCTCATTTATCGCCAATGCTGTACTTCACCAGATTCTTTACTTTTTATTGCCTTAGTTCAGCTGCAAGCTTATTGTGCAATTCCCATTTCCTACAACATAAACTCCATCTGTTGTCTGCAACAGCGAACACCACCAACATACTTCCACCTTAAGACAACTGCACCTATAATTCCTATATGCACCAGCATGCCTTTCCTTGCTTCATCTGCTAGTTCAGCTCAACTGCAACAGCAGTTCAATTCATCCAGCATCTCACCCTTGCCATTCTTCAAATACCACAGTGCCATTTACAGAACCATCCTTGCTTATTCTCCGTAGCAATAACATCTGAGTTTATACATTCACTGCACTTCAATAACTAACCTGAATTTGTGCTCAACTACATCAGTACCATCTGTAGCTGCAACCCACATCTCATCATACTCCACCGGAACCAACAACCATGATACTCTTCAGTCTTCTCTTAACCCTTGACAACCATGACTGCAACTCTGTCATTACTGTACTGCCATGACAACACCAACGTGAACAACATCTTAATTCACTATAAATCCTCAACTTCAGCTGCTCATAGCTCAGCTCAATTCGTTTCTCGGATTAACAGCAAATCCCTAATTTCTTCTTCATCTCTTATGATCCTGAGCTTTTAGGTCTAGCCTGCAACCATGGATCGTAGCTGCACCACCAAACCACCACTTCCTTCTCTATCTGCAGATGCAACATCATCCCTACCAGCTTGCACTTGCCATACTCAATTGCACATGCACTGTCACAGCTACATTCCAACCTCATCTGAGTTTCAGCTCAAATAATCCATGTAAAGCTTCAATCTCACAAACTAGTAGCACAACTCCATTTCAATTTCAGCATCACCTGAATCACTCTGCAACTCCATTTACAGCATAACCTGCAACATATCAAGTCCATTCTCTGAGCACCTCAAGCACAGTCCATTAGAGTTTCTCCTCCATTTCTAAAGTCGATTGCAACAAAGCCTCCATTCTGCAAATTCATATCATAACAATCCAGCATCACTTCAATCACCCAATAATCCGTCAAATGCCTTCATTTCTCGTGAACCCATCTCTCTGATTTCGACATAGCAAATACTCACCACAAACCCATTGTTCACATACCTTGCACTTCAGTTTCATCCCACTGTAATTTTGAATCCCATCTCTTAATTCTTGCTTCAATCGATGGCCACAACTACAGCTTCATCATCTCACAGTTTCTGAACCCTAACAAATTCTCCTCCATCCTAAATTCAAAAGCACAACACATATGAACATCAACACCACTTCTTCTTTTGGCTCACAGAAAACCGTAACTTCGCCTTCTTAATCTCGGCTCAAAATTCATTCTAAACCCATACAAATCAGACCATCAAACTCACCAGAACTTCAATTCCATTTATCAAATCATCAAAACTATGAATCTCTTCCTTCTCACTGATTTCCTCCACCAGCAGCAGCCATCTTTTCTCCTCTAATTTCAGGTGATGTAGGAAAAAAGAAGGCAATGATATGAGGAATTATTTCTCTCTAAAGTTTAGGGCTAGGTAATGATGATAATTTCTACAAGCATCCACTGTTGGATATAGGCCACCAAAGTGGTAATGCATTTACTCTTCCAGCTGGCTATCCCCTATCATTGGCTAAGCTTCCAATAATACTGCCTCGTGAAATGACGCTTTAACCCTTTGTGCTCAAAATGGATGATTTCTTCTTCTTTCGATCCGAACGACTCCAAAGTACCTAAAAAACTCAAAATCAGACATAAGATATATAATTCACCCGAAAAGTAGCAAAGAAAGCATAAACAATAGATAAATATTAAGGTGTTTTCAACACCCATCAATAAGCAGCCAAAGTCTTGCATCAAGTAATAGAAATTTGTCAATTGAGATTAACAGCGTAGTAGTGTAAGTGAAGAATAGGCAGAATAGCTTTAGAACAATACAAAAAGAGAAACTGTTTATATCTCTGCACTGGAAACTTTAGCTTAGTAATCTATTTGTTATTGTCAATACTTTCTCTCTACTTGCTCATTAGATAGCTTAAACCACAGAAAAGTCAGCCAAGTCGGCCAATTAAAATTGTTGTTTCCGGAGAGTTATAAGAAACCAGCCACTTAACAGTGGTTCTGCCAGTTCAATGGGATATCATTTCTCGATTTAATCTCTTTCCGTAAAGAATTTCATTGCGCATCTATCTAAAAAAGAAATTCCACAACATAGAGTTAGCCCTACCCTAGGTAAAATCTTGGATCCGTCCCTCTCCAATTGAAAGTCGCTTTTTCGGATCCTCATGGAACAGCCCTGAATGATTCCATAAATGATTTTGAGCTCGTTGTTCTTGTATTTCTTTGGTCATTGAGTACAAGGTCAACCAAGGAGTTGATATTC
Source organism: Papaver somniferum (assembly GCF_003573695.1). Taxonomy (NCBI): domain Eukaryota; kingdom Viridiplantae; phylum Streptophyta; class Magnoliopsida; order Ranunculales; family Papaveraceae; genus Papaver; species Papaver somniferum. Next base: position 93,604,444 of record NC_039364.1, on the reverse strand, counting down.
CTTTGGTCACTTAAGTATTTATAGAGTCATGAAAGAAGGAAAAACATCTTTATATACTCCCTCCGTCCCACTCCTAAGTGACCTATTTGAAATTTGCACAATTTTTAAGGCAAGCAAGGAAAATAGTATTTTTAATCATTTTTTGCAATTATACCCTTATGAATAATAACTAGTGAAATTTAAAAATGGTTTATCTCTCAAAATACTCCACGGATGTTCGCAAATTTCATACAATTGAAAAACATTTTAAAACACCTACGTAACGAATATAAACATGCCTATCAAATTATACATATTTCATATATTATTTATAATTAACTAAAAGGATAATTCCGGAATATCTCATTGTTTAGTGATATAGGTCACTTATCATTGGGACAAAATCTAAAATCAAATAGGTCACTTAGGAGTGGGACGGAGGGAGTATAAGAAACAAAAGATCCATAGAGTCATACAGGTCGATAATTACAACTTAGCTGAATGCATGCACCTAAACGGTCTGTTACTACTGAACCAAACGATGACCAGTTTTAAGTATGCAAACTCCTAAATGTTATTTTAGCAATAACATCAAATACCAAAACTCAGATGCGTGTCGCAAACAATGTAACATACTAAAAACGGAATACCAAGTGCAAAAATTGTCTTTTTATAGCTCTTGCAGATCTACTTTATACTCTGCAGCCAAGAATATTGCAAGCTTTTTCTTAAGCCTTACTTATAAATTACTCCTGAGATGGAAAGTTATAATGGCAACAACCCCATTCTCCTATACCTTTTTTTAATACTTCATCCAAAATCTTAAATTTCAAAAACCTAATCAGAACAAACCTAACTTTGTTAAATGTTCTTACACTCACATAAATAGCATCTCTGCTCTTCTTCTTCGTTTGAATCAGAGTAATCTTTCTTCTTCCTAATCCTTTTTTTCCTTCACATCAAATCCTGTAAATACTTCCTTCACATCAAATCCTATAAATACACCACAAACACCAAATTCCAAATTAAAAAGTAAAACAAAAACTGAAAAATCACAATTCAAAATTTTAAAAAATCTAAGATACCTCAGGCAACACTAATGTGAAAAAAAAGAAGACGCAATAGACTAAATTGTTTTATACCTGAAAAACAACGATTGACACACATATCAGGTAGCAAAATCCCATATTGAGAAAAAAAAAATCTCAAGAGACAAGGATGCCAAATTATGACGACCTCGCAGCTAGCACATATAATAATCACTTACGTTTGATTGAAAAGACAGATCAATGTCTTCCAGTGGAACTAATAAAACAACATGAGATATAGATATATCTTGTCAAGCTTTTACTCGTTTTTCTTAAATTTGATGTTAAAAGTTGCTAAACGTACTCTCAGAAAGGTGATAATATCAGTCGTTTCATGCTTTTAGGTGAACATTAAGTCATTTCTTTACCCATATGGATTAACGAAGGGACAGATTCAGAATTTCCTTTTTTATCACGTTGAATCCTACTTCCTGTCTCATGCTCTCAGTAAATACATCAATCACAGTCCAACGTTAACCTATATAGTGAATTTGATTCATAATTAATGTCCGAGAACTATGCGTATAAACGTCTAAAGTCTCAACATCCACAATATCCACAATAATAGATTGAACAAAGAATAAATACCCGTAGTTAGTACGGAATCATGCACCAATACAGTCACCCTAATTTAATCCAGAACACCAAATATTGTCTCCAGCTTCAATGGCCACACACATAATCAACTTGATACTCCCATTGCATCAAAATTTTGTATGTAGCTGCGCTCTAATTCCAACCGTGCTATAAATCCAGAGTACAAAGGGTTAATATCCTTCTCCCCCACCTGACTAACAAAAACCATAGATAAATTAACAAAGTCACAATCATACAATCATAATAACTCTAAACGATCTAAAATCCGCATCTCAAACGATAAAATAGGAAGAGTAGATGAGAAACCTCAAAAAATCTATACATGCACCGACAATATCAGATTACTGGTATTTATAGATACCTAGCAAAAGGGTTATTCTTAGGGTTTACAACTAAATTATGTGCACGAATCGATTTGGTTGTACCAAATTTAAGTAATTAGTTCTGTTCTGTTTTCCTATTTTACATAATTATAGCCCAATTTCAATTTCTATTTTTCCTTTGTATCACCCCTGGCCACGAAAAAATTGAACATTTCATCTCTAAGAAAGCTGTTTTTGCCAGCCAAACAACAAAAGATACTACTCTCATCTGCTAGAGCTTTTATTTAAGAAATCATTAGTTTTAACTCCTGAAAGCAAGTATTTTCTTATTTATGAACCTGGAGCACCTGGACTGATAGACAATATAGTTCGAAGCCTTTCAACCACTTTTTTTTCCTTTTTCTGGAAAGTCAAGAGAGGATAATAACTAACCAGTTCCATGCCTATTCCTGAGATTTAGGATTGAAAAAGAAGATAAATTAATAGAGCTCATATATTCATGTGATGATTTCATATATTATGTTCGTATAGCTGCTAGTACTCTATATGCTTGGTATATGAATCGTGTACATACTTTCTGCCACTGTAGCGAGTTTAAGAGCTTTGGACCTGCAATTGGAACAGTGCATCTGTACCTCGATAACAATCTTTTTCTGCAAAATCATCACATGTATAAAAATAATTTAGTATCAGAATTAAGATTAAGCTTTGCATATATAGAACTCAATCGTTTACTTGGAGATGATCAAGATAAATTGTGAAAAGAGATTGAGATAGCAAATAATCAGACTTACCTTCATGTTGTATTTATGATGTTTATGCTGAATGCGTAAAATGAGAACAAATTAAAGACTGTCAATTTGTTTCGGCCATCAAAATCGATCAAGCACTTCTGCATACTAAGAAACAACCTGCAGTAAGACTTAACGAACCTAATCAAGTACTTTCATACTATAGTATCAAGCAATCGCTTGTAAGGAAATCTCTCTACCTATCACTGTCAAATACCTCATAAGCAATAATTGGATACAAATTTTCTAAACTTTAAAGTTAAAGGAAATCTAAACACACCTGGTTGATGCAAGACACACAGTTCTTCCCTACTCTAATCCTTTTATTAAACTACAACTAAAAAAGAAGTGGTATCCTGATCAATGATTCAAAATAGACAACATGTATTAATCAAAAACCCTAAAACCCTAACCAAACAGAGAAGAAAAGAACAAAAAAATAATTACTTGTTGTGGATTGGAGTTGAGATTAGATTCGTTATTATTGCTGGCAATCAGATACAACAACAGAAATCAATAGATAGAAAACCTAACTATTAATCAAGCAACAACATGGAAAAAAAAAATTGTATACAAAAACCTTACACTTTCTATGGAGGTAGATGATAATTCATCATCAAATTAACATCTAACTCTCTCAACATCTTCAGCAGAATCATCAAGATTATCAGTGACAAAAGCATTAAAATTGTTAAATTCTATAAAAACGCTAAAACAACATTACCTCGTAAATTGATTTGATGCACAAAGATTGTTTAGAACCAACATTAATCTCTGTAACAAACATAAACATAAAGTTGTCTTTGTTAATTACATGAAAAACAGATGATTAGGGTTTCAGAAGAGAGAGGGAGAGAATAAGAAGACGAAAGAGGCGCGGGTGCAAGAAAGGATTTGGCTTTTCCTGAAATGTTTTATATATATGCCGATGAACCCTTAAATTCCATGAATGGAAAAATTGTCTAGGAAATAATATCGATCCATATATCTATAAATTTATAATCTTTGTTTCTAAAATTAGTGCTAACTTACCATTTTAGATTTAAAAATAGTAGGAAATCTTAAGAGAACCATCGATGATTAAAACAGGAACCATATATCTAATAGGAATGGTAAGTATTGACATCGAGTTAGATTTCTTTCTGAAAATAAATTTAACATGAATGGTAATTTTTTTCTTTTATTTTGAGAATGGTAAGAATTTCTAAGAGCTAGCACTATGATACCCTCCATCCCTTCCATATCCCTCAAATGTAGGGAAGGGATATCACAAGGAAGGCAACCTCACTATGGTGCCCTCTTATCCCTTCCCTACACGAAACGGCTACTTAGTATCCGTATGAATAGTGCCAAACGGCTACTCAGCAGTCGTATCAGTCAACTCGTTGACTTGACCAATACAACTACTCAGCCGTTTTGTAGGTTTAAGTCTTCATAAGCGAGCTCGAGCTTCCCACTTCTTCTTTTTCCTTCTTCTTCTTCTCTATTATTCTCCTCTCCACAACCCCTTTCGATTTGAAGACCCTCTGGTGCGATTCAGGAGCTAAAATTCAATGGGTTTATTCCTTAGTACCGGTGAAGCATTTTCCTTTTTCAATTTAGTGTTTCATCAACAAAACCGTTCAAGGCGAGTGTTTCAAATTTTAGGGTTTATATTTAATTTGAGTTTGATTATGATTAAATTGGAGATGTTAGATTGATTATAATGTGTCCTTGTATGTTGTGATAGTTTGATACATTGTTGATTGAATTTATGATATTTTGTTGATTGAATCAAAGAGGTTGTTGTTTATGATTGATTTTGATATAGATATGGTATTGTTAGATAATTTTGGATTGATGGATGATTAAATGAATATGTATTATGTCTAGGGAAGATTGTTGGCAGAGAGATTGTATTTGGATGGATAATTTAGGGTTGATTGATTATTTTGTTGTAGTTCGATAGATAATGTGGCTAATTTTTTTTGTTGGTCTTGTACAATATATATCCATTGTAGAATTTTTGCATAAAATGGATTGTTTTGTGATGATTTTGTGTACATGTTGTTGCAGATGTACTCCGATGATTTTCAACGAATTATGAATGATAGAATTTTGGTTTCTTCAAAAGAACATAGTGATCATAAACTGAAAGTCCCAATCTCGTCAGATGAGAGGTAGAAATCTATGAAACATCGAAGTAGTGTAATCCAACTACATGAAATGTATATCGCAGTTACTAAATCTCCACATGCTAAACAACTTGTAGACGACTGCGGGTTTGGTTCAATTTTCAAAATAAAATATGTGAAACTACAAGACAAATGCCTAACTACTGGTATATTTGAAAGGTGGTGGCATACCACCAATACATTTCACTTTCCTAGTTTTGAAATAGGGTTTACCCCATTAGACTTCACTCAAATTATCGGAATTCCTATTGGCCAAGGAAATCGCATATCATTGGAAGAAATTAGCATGGACCAACTGCATCAGAGGCCAAAGCTCTAGCTAGAATCCGGGGCGTGGATGTATTCACATTCATCTTTCAAAACATCATCTGCAAGTCGGCATCCCCGCAGAAATTGTCTCTGACAACGGCAAACAACTACAAGGGAAAAACATAGACATGTTCTTCGATACCTTCAAGATCAGAAAGAAAAAATCAGCCCATATCTACCCACAGAGAAACGGTCAGGCTGAAGCCACACACAAGACTCTAGCTCTCATCCTCAAGAAGTCGTTGGATGAACACAGGGGCCGATGCTGTGAGCAGTTACACAATGTGCTATGGGAATATCGAACCACACGCAGGTGTGCTACTGGTGAATCCCATTTCCTCCTCATTTATGAGGCGTAAGCAATCATTCCAACGGAGATTATCATGCCAACCACCAAGACCGAAGCATGGGAGAAAAACCTCACAACGGATATGATGCTGGAAAGACTCGATGACCTAGAAGAGAGAATGGAAACAACGCTACAAAGGATGGAAAACTACCAAAGAAGATTAGCAAGAGAATACAACAAGAAGGTTAAGCTTAGAAATTTTGTAGACAGACAATATGTACTGAGAACTATACCCCAATACCAACGAGAGAAAAAGTGGGGCAAGTTGGCACCAACATGGGGAGGACCATTTATAATACATGATATCGCAGGAAATGGATCTTATTACCTGCGTAACCTAAAGGGAGAAGTCTTCAGACATCCATGGAATGCGAAATATCTCAAGCCATACTATCCATAAAGGAACGCAGTCTTGCATCTGCGTGAAGAATACCAGGAGAAGAAGACAGCGTATCCCGCTCGACATGTTTCTATCTCTGGACGAGGAATAGCAGACCTCACCTTATCGATCAAACAAGATTTTTGCAAAATGAATACTGGGGAAAGTAACCATATACAATCTCTCGGGGCTCCCCTATCAGCGTCTATAAGTGTAGGACCATGGGGAAGGCTTCTAGCAGAAAGAGATACCCAGCCAATCAACAAGGCAGCGGTTCAACGGAATGGATGCATGTAAATATTTCAATAACGCATTACATATCCGGGAACGTTGCATCAACCCACACCATTTAGAAATCCTCTGGCCAAGGGTTAGCCAGCGAGGTGACAGGTCCAAAGTCGATAACGAAGGTGCTTATCTTCGTTATTGCCATCAAACACTTTTTATTACTTTACTTAATTCATTTTTCAACAACTGAATTTACTCGCTATCTAAAAAATAACTGAACTAACAATGCAGATAAATCAGAATTGAACATATCCAAACAAACGATGATCCATTCCATAAAATTTGATTACAAGTTCGGAGAATTGAACAAGAAACACAAAAGATACACCAAAAAATGGCCCGCAGCCAAGTAATCAACGAAGATCAACTTTCTATAACGAACATGAAAACCTACTTCCCTATGGAGGACCCGACGAGATCAGATGGATTCTTCTTATGAGAAGAAGGGACGCTTCCTCCCGAAGAAGGATCGGAAGAATAAGTTAAGGGCTCAGGCATAGGACGACGAGGGTAATTCTTAACAATGTCATGATCCTTCTGAAGGCTCTGCTCGATCTTGGTCAGGGTTTTGTTAATTTCTTCGGCAAGCTGGCAACGAGCCTTATATGCAATTACGGTGGTCTTGAGTTCGGACTGTGACAACAAAGACTTCAATCGGGCCACTTCCTTCGCTGCTTCGTCCCGAAATCCTGCCAAACCTTCATAATACTTAGTCTGAACCTGCTGTTGCACTAAGGAAGATTGAGCCTCTTTAAGCTTTTCATTTGCAAGGTTAAGTTGTCCCTCGAGCTCTGAAAGAGAAGACACAAATGGGTTAGAAAATTAAAATTACGGAACCACTCATGACTAAATAAATGTATACCTTCGACACTAGCCGAAGTTATCTCATATTCATTAACTACAGCGTCCCGGGCTTCGTCAAGAAAATTATACTCGTCCGAAATTTTCTTATAATCCAATCGAAGATTTTTGAGAGCAAACTGACACTCATCCAACTCTACCCGCTTCATGGAGTCTAAATGATGAAGGCGATTGACTTCGTTACTCATTTCTTCTATCCCTTTAGTAAGCATGTACATATTAACCTCAAGATCCTTCTCAGATTCAACTAAACGAGCAACATCAGCCCGAGAGGCTGTTAAAGCTTTACTAAGGGCATGGGCCTCTGCCCGAGCATCGTCCCTTTCCCTGATAAGCCGCTGTATATAATCCCGAACATCAGGATCGTGAGACAAACGAGCCTGGTGTAATTCTTCTTCCAAGGATACTACTTTATTTTCTAGACGCAAGATATCCTCACGCGCCTCACGAAGATTCTCACGAGTCCACAATAAAGCACCATTAAATAAGCGACGGTCGGAGTTAAAACTATTTTGCATATCAACCATCTGCTCCCATCTCTCTTGATGCCGAGCCACCAGTTCGTTATGTTCATCGTCCCGGGCTTTCCACTTCTCAGCTTCGTCCTTAATCTTCGTTACTAACTCCGTAATTCGAGAAGCTTGGCGAGTCCTCTCACTTTGGAGCCATGCTAACTCTTTGACATCACCCGCTGAAGATAGGTCCGGGAGAATCAGACAACCCACTAAGAAGATGAAAGGGAGAGACGAAGAGGAGTTCTATGGAAGAAAACGAACCTTTGGAAGACGAAGCCTCGCTATGAAACTTCTCCAACTCACTACGAACAAGAGCAAGTTCAAGACGAAGTTTCTCCTCGGACACACCAAGCTTCTCTCTCTCCTTCAGCCTATTCTTCAAATCCAATATCTCCTTGTCCTTAACAGCGATGAGTGGCTCATTGGAATTCAAATCCTTTTCTCTGTGACGAAGCTTTGCCTCCATCTTAAGAGCCTTCGCCTTGAAGAACTGGTACAAAGTATGGTTGCAGTGTTCGCTCCTCACTATCTGGGTGGATAACAAAACAATTGATGACGGTCATTAAAAGACATCACATCATCCAGCTTAGGGGGATTTACGACGATTCACCTCGAGAATGCGTTGCTGGGGGAAACTGTACTGATACCCATCAACTGTGGCAATCATATCAGCAATGGAAGAAGGTGGATCGGCTATAAGACTGGCAGAAGTATCCCCCAAATCCTTTTCCCAGGCCTCTGAAACATCATCTAGAGAGGTTAGATGCATTCTATGACGGGTGAAAGCATCAGAATCTTTCTCACCAGGGATCACGAGAGCGGGATTTGGCACGCACATCAGGTCCCTTTTCATCAACCAACTAAACGTTGCATCATCTCCATCATGCATCACGACTTTTTCGAATCCTTCAGAAGATGCAGCGGTGGGGGTTCCAGCATCAGTAGCGGTCTCTTCACCAGCGGAACTTTTCTTGGCTTCGGCCTCCTTGGTGGCACGAGCTTCAGCATCCTCTCCATCGGAACTTTCCTCCTCAACCATTTTCTCACCACCACCCCCACCAAGGACATACCACTCATCATTCAGAGAAATCAGAGAGAAGTCTGAAGCTATCCCCATGACAGCACCAATATCAACCTGACCCCCAGCAGAATAGATCTTCCCAAAAGAGAATTCTTGGTTAGGGTTCGTTGATTGGAGACCAGTATCTTCGTTCCCTTGAACAATTCCAGATTCGTTGAGAGGATTGTTCACCACGGTTTCAGATATAATCTTCTCTCCACCATCTTCTTCACCGACATTTTCAACACCGTCATGACCAGGAGGGGAAGTATCCGTACGTTCCTCATCATCGTTAGTTTCTTCATCAGAGTTCTCTCCATCATTCACCGGGTTTTTGACCTCAGGGGTTTTCATCTCCTCTTCACCGCGCGGTAGAAGATTGAAGGGGACCGATCTTTTTCTTCTTTGAAGCCTGACACAAGCACATGATCAACTTCTGATTCCAGGGGAAACCATACATACAACAATACATTATTATATGGAACCATACCTTGACAGTGGCAGTGCTCTTCGAAGGAAGAACCGCATCAGAACTCTCCTCTTCATCCGCATCAGTAACATCGACGGCATAATCAAAGTTCATACCGGAAAAGTTCAACTTCCAAGGACAGAAGTCACCGTAACGAGACGGAGCACTAGCACGAGGCTGACTACCAGCAACAGGACGCCACCCATGTTGACTAGACACCCAACCATAGGCCCAAGGACCGATGATTTCAATAACGGTGGCATGTCATTCATAATCGTGATCACGCTTGAGTCGCTCACTCTTGGGAAAAAGCTTTTGATAAGGAGTCCCTTCGGTACCAGGGACATAATGAAGCTTCGAGTCACTTACCTCACTTAGAAGACGAACCTCACCTTGAGGAGAAACAATTGTACGAAGACCTACACTCCATGGCTTACGATTTCTACCATTGACGTAATCTCCGAAAGAAGCATTGAATTTCTCAGGAGTGTACCCATCTTTCTCAGTAGGGTTGGGAACGTAGCATGTCATCATCGTTTCGTCTTTACTCCGAAGATAATACTCTTTCAGCGTTCGAAGATAATTTCCACTCAGTTGTACCACCGAACGACAATGAGTATGAGGAGTGGAACCCACACGATCAGCAAGAACATCATAATAAAAAGAGTCCCCCGACTTATACAGAGGCAACATCAGATCATCTTCGAAGGCCCCCACAGTTGTCAGCAAATGGAAGTCATCGTACTTATAATTCGCAATCATATCATGAGTAAGATCGTCATCTGGTGCATAAAACTTGACATCAAAAGCTTAGAGGCCATGTTTTACCTTGAATGCTTCGAGAGCAACATGCTTAAAAGTAACCTTCTTCTTGGAAACCGAGACACTTCGTATAACTGGGGAAACGTCATATCCGAAGATATTCTTTTGGTTGGCGGATTCCTCGACAGGTCCACCTACGGTGTAGCACCTTTAGCAGAAGATTCTTTCACAGGAACGGTAGACTGTGGAACCTTAGACTTCTGAGAAGGCATCGTAACTGGGGAAACAGAACGAAGAGGCTGCACATTCAGCGATGCAGCATGCTGAGAAGAAGGATGATGCACATTTATCGGTTCAGCGCGTTGAGAAGAAGGATTAACGGAAGGACAGTTAACTGTGTATCAAGAACCCTTCGGTGGATCCCCCTTCTTCGTAGATGTAACCCTGGGATCTGACGAAGACGAAGTCTTATTAGTACGAAGATCCGGTTGATAAGACTTAGATGGACCTGTTAGAGCATAGCTCGGTCGACCTCGCATGTGTTGTTATATCAAGCATGTTTGTCAATGTTAGTGACCGAAACTATGAGTCTTGATTTCTAGTCTACATAGATAAGTCTCGGACTAGGATAGAAAAGTGTAGTTGAGCTCAAGGACTTCATGGCGATTCATCATACAATGACGAAGATCTACTTAAGGAACCGTGGAACTTCATCAACAAAAAGGTATGTAGAGGCTTGAACTTATCTATCACTCAAAAGTCTATCTATTCTATCTCCTACTTCTTATGAGACAAAAAGTCGTATGCTATATAGACTGGATCATACACATTTGACATTTCGAGCTGATTATTCACTACTTATCTTTTTCTCGAAATCGTGTGTTGGTAAAGCGTTTCGCTTTGATCAAGTTTATCTTCACCTAGTGACGAAAGTCATGAAAAGTTTCAATTACTTTGAGAATTGCTCTGACGTGAAACGGTCTGTGAATAACGGCTATATAACGTCCTCTGAGAATGTCTCAATGATTGGAAAGAGAGTTCATATTACATAACCATGTATTCCTTAATCCGAAGTTTTCAAACTTTGTTGATTGAGAGAAACCGGAGGAATTGGCTTTGCCAAGTCCGCGAACCCAGTCCGCGAACCCAGTTCGCGAACTGACGGAAGTTCTCTTGCCGAGAATTTCTGCTGGGATTTTCCAAAAACTCGTTTGCGTGTTTAGTCCGCGAACTGGCGGAAGTCTCTTTGCCGAGATTTTCTGTTGAGTTTGGAAAACTCTGCCAGTTGCCTTAAGTCCGCGAACTTGTTTATGAGCTTAAGTGGTTATGATCTAAAGATGTGCTCTGAACATGAAACTTAAATTACTAAGGAATGCTTTATGCAAACCGTGGATATAAAGTTCACGAGCCGATTCAGCGAATCGAATCATCTTTGTTTCAATTGTGTCTTGTGTAGTTACATAAGATCTCATAGCAATTGAACAACTCTCTAACTAGTTCATTTAAGTCAATTGAACTAGTTATGGTGAAGAAGAACTAGGTTAATATGAAATGCTCATATGGTTAACCTTTTGGGTTACTATGTTGAACCAACATACACGTACACGTTTGGGCATGATTTTCACAAACCCAGTAAACGTCTACCCAAGTGTGTGTGACAAGCTAAGTTTTCGATCTAACGGTGGAGAAATATTGGCGTGAATCTAAATCAGGTTTTCATTTAACGGTGAATATGGATTACTTTGTAACTAAGGCAAAACCCTGATTTGAAGGCTATATATAAGAGACATCTAGCATTGGGCAAAACTAATCCCCACACGTCTGTGTGATACTAGTGCGCTCGCTAGAGTGGATTCTCCTTTAACCTTTGGTTTTCTTCTCTAAAACCAGGTTAACGACTTAAAGACTTCATTGGGATTGTGAAGCCAGACCGATACTACTTTTATCGTAGTTGTGTGATATGATCTTGCATCTTCTATCGTACGAGTACAATCTATTGACTGGCTTGAGATCGTGAGAGTTCTCCGATAGGCAAGATAAAGAAGTCACAAACATATTCGTCTCACTGTTTGTGATTCCTCGACAAACCACTTGTGTAGTCAAGAAGGATTGTTGAGAGGTGATTGATTAATCTAGGTTGTTCTTCGGGAATATAAGACCGGATTATCAATTGGTTCCTGTTCACCTTGATTTTATATCTTAAGACGGAACAAAACCTAGGGTTTTCTGTGGGAGAAGGATTTATCCTTTGATAGACTTTTCTGTGTGAGACAGATTTGTTTATTATCAAGTCTGCGATTTTGGGTTGCAGCAACTCTTAGTTGTAGGTGAGATCAGCTGATGTAGTTTTTACAGCGGTAAGAAAAGGGTTTGATTCTCGGACTTGTGAAGTTGATTTTATACTTAAAATATAAAATTGATATAGCAAATAAAACAAAGGATGATGACAATATTGAGAGGTTACTGAGAATCGGGATTCCACCAAACTCATATACTATGGTTCAATATTAATTCTTAGACAATTATAACTCCAAAAATGATAATATTGACTCTAAATCTTTGCCAAGGTAGATTTTATAAAACGTTAATTGTAAATGGTAAGCATGAGTTATCAAAACACCTAAGCTAAGCGTAACCCATCAAACTAAATCACAACTAATTAATTTAAAACCATAGTTCAAATTATATTAAGGAAAAAGCCTTAAAAAAATATAATCAAATTACCATAGTGTTGAGAATTGGCTTCCTCCGTCATCCCAGTGATGAGGTTTAGCTCCTCATGTTATAAATGAATGTTATAAAAAGAATAGGTAGCATCATATTTATTGATTCAACATGAAAAAGATACAAAATTTATTGATTCCCACTCACTAATATTGCTCGATTACAAGAAATATGAAATAATACTCTCACTATTTTTCTCAATCTCCCCCCCCCCCCCCCCCAAGAACCCCCGAGATGATTCCATACGACTCCTTTTATAGTGGGGATTCTGAAATCCTTCCATAATTTTCTACATGAAGTGATGTCATTTTTTATTTTCCGGCTAATGGAGTGACGCCATGTGTCAGGACAATGCAAAATCCTCCAATAAAAATGAGCCATGTGTCAAATATTGCAGTCAGAATATTCTTTATTTGGAAAAATATATTATTTTTAATTAATTCCAACCATAAAGAATAATATCTTGATTTCCTTCTTTATTTTTCTTATTTTCTTCATTAAACTACATATCTTCAAGTATCCTTTAATTATTAGTATCTTGCACATGGTCTCCATACTTCTACACATGATATGACACACTTCCATGCTTAATACACTCCCATAACCAAATGATTGACCCAATAATTCTTCATGTTTCTTCTTGGGCCTAGCCCACTTTATTTATTTCTTTTTGCGAGTATAATTCCACATTTTGGTCCATCGAGCTTTATTTCCCAAATATACCTACAAATACACAAAATAGCACAATAAGCACAAAATCGAGTACTAACATTACAGAGAATTGAGAACAAAATAGACACAAAAATGCGTCTATCAAATACCCCCAAACTTATTATTTGCTAGTCCTCGAGCAAAACTAAAAAAAATAAATAAAACCGAGTTAATCTCGGGAGGGTTTACCAGAGGTGTACCCACAAAACCATTACTCCAGACCCTAGATATCTATGTAGAACCTTGGAAGGCACTAAATAATCTCCTTGGTTGGCATACAATCACTGACTACAGGAGGAAGTACCCTGATGCGAAATTCCAATTGTTGTACACGAGTTTGCACTCAAGCATACTAAAATTCATATAAAGTGACAGAGCTCTACTCAGATAGTTTCTGGACATCATAACCGGAGTCAACCAATCACATGGAAAGATTAAGAAGATGGATAAAGAAAAAGATGGTTTAAAGTGAACGATGGTTCCCATAACTGTCTGAAGTCCTCTGCCAGGATGAACCTATCCTAATGGACTGAGATACCGGTCAGACTAATATCAACACAACTGGCATATACAAGGGGACTAGTGGTCGATAAACCTAACTCTAGGTCAACACAACTGGCATATACAAGGGCACCAGTGGTCGACTTTATTGAATTTCGACTTTATTGAATTTATTCTGGTTGGTCTGATGGTCTAGTTTTTTTTTTTTTTTTTGGTTGGTATCTCAATCACCCTATTTCACCCTAGCAAAGGTAACAACTTGAATCGTGTGCCCCACCAAATCACTTAAAAAATAAAAACAGAAGGATTAGGATTCAACGAGATATGGCGAAACTACCATGTTTTTTTTAATTCTAACACCTGAGCTCTGTGCTTTTATGAATAGACTCTTTAGATGTTTCCATCTAATCAGATTGGCTCCTCAACTCATACAACCAAGATGTTTCCATCCACTTAGATAGGTTAGTGTTATCCTTAATAGGCATAAATTTCTAGGCTCTGGAGTTTATTTAATGCAACTAAAAAGTTTCTCCCAAACCCCCAAACTTAAATCTAACATTGTCCTCAATGTTCTAAAGATAAAATTAAAAGCATGAACAAGGAGAAACTGTTACCACTTGAAGCAAAAGATATAAGGAAAGATATTACCGTGTCACATGAATATTGGGTTACCTCCCAAGAAGTGCTAAGTTTAAAGTCTTCATCCAGACTAAGAAAGGATTAGTCACCAAGAAGAATCATATAGCAGCAGCCGGAATAATTGTGGGTCATCTGGATCAAAAAGTGTTACCCACAAGAAGAGGAAACTGCAACAGACCAAGAAGATACCGAACATTCCCTTTCTTAAGACAACTACATATAGTTGTAGTTCAGGTTCAGGCTCTATAAAAGGGTCTAAGTAAAAGGTTTTCATCGGTTGGATTTCCTCAAAGCTAAGATCCGGTTCAGGTATTAGAGTCTGGAAAAACTCAACTAAGAACTTAGAAGCACATAACAACAACCTGAATAATTGGGGATCCTCTAAGTCAATTAGATTTGACTCACATAGTTGACCACAATAATGGTCATTCTTAAGAAAATGTGTCGACCCTAATATCCTAAAGTAATTAGGTTTAGTCTCAAAACTTAATAACCGACACATCTGAAATTCAAACGTTCCCACAATTGGAATAAAAGTTTTTGGTGGGAAAACAAAATCAATCTGGGTATCATAGCCTGGGTAAACCACATCAACCAGAGAATGGGTTTCTAACAACTGAACTTCTTCCTGGACATTATTAGGTTTGGGAGAGCTAGTATGAAGGCAATCTGGCACAATGGTTGAGGCACATATATCAAGTCCCAAGTGAGGGATCTCTGTAATAGCTAAAGGTAAGGCACAAGGAGAATGATAATCACACCCAAACTTTGAGTTTTGGGTGGATCTAGATAGACTAGCTACAGTTTCCCTAATTTCTAGATCATCGGAATCCTGAAAATGGTCAATTGCTTCATGTAGATTATACTCAGGTGATGCATCCTCACTCATATTTAAAAGCTCTACGAGTTCATCTTCTTCGTCTAAGACTAATGTTTCTAAATCGCTAGACTCTAAAACAATATTCTCAGAATAAACTCGTTCCTCTAAACTATCGATGGCTTCGTAATCATAAGGAAATACTACATCTTCTAAAACGGGAGTATCTTTAGTCAAATCCTCGTCCTTTTGAATAGGTGAATAATTATTAAAATTATTTGGATTTGAACAAGAAACATTATCATTATTAAGTTCAATTGGAGTAACAAATTCCTGATCACTATGCCTACTTATTTCAAATTCTTCATCAACACTATCATCATCATAATCATCATTATAGTAACATGAAAGTGGTTGGACCTCATCTAAACAAGTAGTGTTACCAATTTTATCCTCTTCATCTTGATTATGTGAATAGATATCTTCATTCTCAAAGGTATTGTTGGATACACTATATTGGAAATTCAAGTTATTTCGAGCAATACTTTCATTCGTCTATAACTCAAGCCTACGTGTCGACTCATCTATCCTCTCAAGGGTCTCCTCCAAATAAAGTTCCCTTAGTGTTGGATCTAAGTTTTGAGTTAATCTATTGAGGATATCTTCTAAAGATTCAGTCGTTGTTGCAGTCCTTTCATCCATAACTACGTTATTCACCTTAACTAACTTACATGTCGATTCAGCTAACTTTCGTGTCGACTCAGATAAACTCCTGAGAGACTCTTCTAGAGAAGGAATAGGAACTAAAGGATCATAAAAAGGACTACTTTTCAAAAGTTTGATTGTATCCTCTAAATACGAAGAACTAGTATTATAATCTTCTTGCTCGTAAGACTGATGCGCATGCGGATAGTAATTGGGCTCGCCATGGTATGACCCAAAATCTTGAAAAGGTTGGCGTGCCCAACCACTATTCACACTATGATCATAAAAAGAGTAATGTACATGTTGCTCGGTTGGATAATCATTGTATTGGCTATACCAGTTCGACATCCTAACTGAAAGGGGATTCTAAACAAGCACAAAGAAGGCTGACTCGACCACAACAAGCTTATTTTATCTACCAAACAAAAAGAATGATGTCTCCACTTAGATTGTTTCTAGACCAGCTTCTAATCCTTCGAAAGGGGATTCTTTACAATTTAAGCAAACCCCTCTGGAATCAATCCGAGTCAAAGTAGGTTGAATAGAGGCGAGGGAAGCTGCGTGGAGCTTTGATACCCAAGGCCTCACCGCATTATAAGGCGGCGCAGTCACGCATTCAACTCACAGAAACCATCATGAACTTCGAAGTATGCTTAAAAGAGTAACCAATATTTTTCGAATGACTTTCCTATTAAGCTCGTTACCATATCGGTCTCGTTCTAGTCAAAATTTTAGGCTTAGGTTCGCGTTTGGTTTCGTTTTCCTAAGGCGGGCAAGAATAGAACGGTGATGAAATCCGAACCCTTATCTTGTATGTCCAGGCCTTGACCTTTACTAGGAAATTAAAACAGCCATATTCGATTCCTCAACATATATGCATACAAAATCATCCAGTAAACCCGCTGACAGGGGATTCGCGGGTGTTTAAAATTCTTACCTCCCGTTCCAGACGGGGGATGAACCATTGAAGTCGACTCGGGCCACAACTCCTATGTCATGTACGAACCCGAGGGGCCGAGGCGATATCGTAATCGCGGTCCTTCTCTGCAAACAGTTTATTTAAAACTACCCTTCCGTTGGGTTTAAAAAAAATGTCCAGAGTCCAAAAAATAAGGTGCAAAAGAAAAAGAAAAGTCTAAAAAAAAAATATCTAAAAAAAATAAAAATGTCTCTTTTATTTTTCTCTCTTTTTTTTATTAAATAAAAAAAATCTTCTTCTTTCGCTCCTTTCGCTTTGCCTTTTACTCCAAGTCTTTAAGTATTCACCAAAAGCTTTGGCAAAATATTCTTTCACTCCAATTCCAAATTCTGTAAGGAAAAGACAAAAACCCAAAAACGTAAAGAAGAACAAATAAAATAAAACAAATAAAAACCTAAAAAAGAAAAAAGATCTAAAAAAACTCTAGCCTAAAGAGAAGTCCGCGTCGGCGGCGCCAAAAATTGATGTAGTTTTTACAGTGGTAAGAAAAGGGTTTGATTCTTGGACTTGTGAAGTTGATTTTAGACTTAAAATATAAAATTGATATAGCAAATAAAACAAAGGATGATGACAATATTGAGAGGTTACTGAGAATCGGGATTCCACCAAACTCATATACTATGGTTCAATATTAATTCTTAAACAATTATAACTCCAAAAATGATAATATTGACTCTAAATCTTTGCCAAGGTAGATTTTATAAAACATTAATTGTAAATGGTAAGCATGAGTTATCAAAACACCTAAGCTAAGCGTAACCCATCAAACTAAATCACAACTAATTAATTTAAAATCATAGTTCAAATTATATTAAGGCAAAAGTCTTAAAAAGAATATAATAAAATTATCATAGTGTTGAGAATTGGCTTCCTCCGTCATCCCAGTGATGAGGTTTAGCTCCTCATGTTGTAAATGAATGTTATAAAAAAAATGGGTAGCATCATATTTATTGATTCAACGTGAAAAGGATACAAAATTTATTGATTCCCACTCACTAATATTGCTCGATTACAAGAAATATGAAATAATACTCTCACTATTTTTCTCAATCTCCCCCCCACCCCCCCCCCCCCCCCCCACCCACCCACCCCCCCACCCACGCCACCCCAAGAACCCCCGAGATGATTCCATACGACTCCTTTTATAGTGGGGATTCTGAAATCCTTCCATAATTTTATACATGAACTGATGTCATTTTTTATTTTCCAGCTAATAGAGTGACGTCATGTGTCAGGACAATGCAAAATCCTCCAATAAAAATGAGCCACGTGTCAAATATTGCAGTCAGAATATTCTTTATTTGGAAAAATATACTATTTTTAATTAATTCCAACCATAAAGAATAATATCTTGAATTCTTTCTTTATTTTTCTTATTTTCTTCGTTAAACCACATATCTTCAAATATCCTTTAATTATTAGCATCTTGCAGATGGTCTCTACACTTCTACACATGATATGGCACACTTCCATGCTTAATATACTCCCATAACCAAATGATTGACCCAATAATTCTTCATGTTTCTTCTTGGGCCTAGCCCACTTCATTTATTTCTTTTTGCGAGTAGAATTCCACATTTTGGTCCATCGAGCTTTATTTTCCAAAAATACCTACAAATACACAAAATAGCACGATAAGCACAAAATCTAGTACTAACATTACAGAGAATTGAGAACAAAATAGACACAAAAATGTGTCTATCATCAGCTAAGGGAATCAAGTACGCAGTATCCTGCTGGGATCAGAGGCGTCGGAGTACAACTGTACCTTGGATCGGTGGGAGACTGATTGGGGTTCAACTATAGTCCAGTCCGAAGTTAGCTTGGAGTAGGCTAGTGTCTGTAGCGGCTTAATACAATGTGTATTCAATCTGGACTAGGTCCCGGGGTTTTTCTGCATTTGCGGTTTTCTAGTTAACAAAACTTCTGGCATCTGTGTTATTTCTTTTCCGCATTATATTTTATATAATTGAAATAATACAGGTTGTACGTTAAGATCATCAATTGGAAATCCAACCTTTGGTTGTTGATTGATATTGATTGATCCTTGGATATTGGTCTTTGGTAACGTCCAAGTTATTCCTTGTTTTTGATTAAAGACTCGCTATTGTTTGAGCTTGAGTAAATCAAAACAAGTGAGAGATATTGACTCCTTGAGATACTTTAATCTAGA
This sequence comes from Papaver somniferum, assembly GCF_003573695.1. Taxonomy (NCBI): domain Eukaryota; kingdom Viridiplantae; phylum Streptophyta; class Magnoliopsida; order Ranunculales; family Papaveraceae; genus Papaver; species Papaver somniferum. The sequence continues at coordinate 93,585,251 of NC_039364.1, read as the reverse complement.
TTGAGTCTGACTGTCTAGTTGATTCTCTAGCAAAGTATTTCGGAGTTAGTCCATACAGATTGCTAAGCGAAATATTGGGTGGTGTTGTTAGACCCCCGCTTTTTCCATTGGTATCAGAGCAGGAAAACACGTTCAATACCTCATCAGTCTGTATTTGTAGCGATCTGACTCTATGGACAAAGGTGTTATCTCTATTAACGTACCACCAGTCTTTGATGGCTCAAACTACTCAGCATGGAAAGTTGCAATGCGCGCTTATCTTCAAGCATGTGATTTTCAAACCTGGGTATGTATTGTTAAAGGCTATAATCCTCCGGTTAATACAAAATACGATGTATCTATACCGAAGGAGGTTGGTAGTTATAGTCCTGAAGAATCTCTTGTTGCAATGCAAAACTCTTTTGGATTAAATGCTATCATACAGACCGTTACCCTAGATCTTCAGTACTATGTGGCTACTTGCACTAAGTCTAAAGAAGCCTGGGATATCTTAGAAACTGTATTTGAAGACAAGAGATACGTTTCTAAGAAACATGCCATCAATGGAGGAAACAACCTCAACACTCCTTCCACGAATACCTCCTATGGACAGGTGACAATTCATGATCCAAATTCTGTTCAAACCTTTACATTCAACGCTATTTCCGAGACAAGTAAATCCTCTAACTTATCTTGGGCTGATGAGTGTTGTTCATCTAGTTATCGGTTCAATAAACCGTTGTTAACAGAAAGGATCAAGGATTTCATAAAGAGGAGCGTTAGATGTGATAAACATCCCCTGTCAGCTATTGCTTCTAAAGATTCTATGAAAGATAAATCTCTTTATGTCGACGCCTTGAATACGTCTGTTGTATGTGAATCTACAGCTCTCGCGGCAGAAACCTCCATACACTCAAAATCTGATTCAGAAATTGAGTCTGACACAGAGATTTTCGATTTCTTGAACAAAGAGGTCCTTCAAGAAAATCTTCAATTAAAAGCTTTATTGAAGAAACTGGAATCTTTAATCCAAGTGAAAGATCTTGAGATGGATTGTCTTAATGATCGACTCACCAGGACCATTTTTCTAAAGGAAAAAGAGATTAATACTCTCAAAGATGATCTTCAACGATTATCTGGAAGTTCTGATAAAATCTCAGCAGTGTTATTTGGTCAGAAATCCTTTGGAAACACTAATGGTTTAGGATTTAAGAGCAAGACTACAGGTATCGTCAACTATGTTCCTAAGTGTCATGGGAAAACAAAGGCTGGCAGTTGTGATAAACAGAAGGCACTTTAACAAGACAAAGGATCGCCGGTTTGTTCGTTTTGTGGAAATGCAAATCATGTTCAAAACACGTGTTGGAGGTTCAAGCAGAGGAACAAAAGAATTTCTAAACTACAAGAGAACATGCAAAAGTTGAATCTGGATAATCAAAGGTCATGCAAAACCAATGCTTCCAGAATCAGAAGGAGGAAGAAACATGTTTATACAACAAGCCTTGACAAGCAAGGGGAGCATCTGGATCACTTTGTCTCTGGTTGAGCTCGGAGACGCCTGCATCCTCATTCTTAGCTTGAGAGGTTGAGGCTCTGCATCTTGTGGCTCAAGTATGTATCTATGTTTGTTAAGAAAATATCCTGCTAACGATACTGATTGTGGATCCTTAAACTATGGAAGACTGTGTCAAGGATTAGGGTTTGACACTTATAAATCTTCTTATCTTCTTCTTTCTTCTCATACGTTTTCATGGATCCTGTAACTAGAGGCTCTTCCAAAAGACTTGAGGAGAAAATAGATAGTCTTGAATCCAGGATTGACCTAATCGAAGATGAGCTTGAAGAATATAGAGAATACGAGAAGATTATTCAAGGTGAGTGAAATGATTGTTAAGAGGTATATATACTTAGTAAGTCTTCTTTTTGGATTAGTTGGAAGAATAACTAGAGTTTTGAATAGCGAAGATTGTGACTACACATAGCTATTTTTGTTTTCATCTTCTTATGTTATTTTTTTAGGTTTATTGGTTTTTAAATTCTAAAAATATTTGGAGGATGATATTATTGCAGTATTAATCTGTTTTGAAGTATTGCAATATTTTTATGGGATATGTATTGTTGGCGTCCGTGAACTTGAAGGTCCCATATTGTGTCAAAAGTAAAGTCGTTCATAAATTGATATTTGTATTGATGAAATGACGAATGGACTTTTGACAATTACAAAAGTTATGCCTATGCAGTCATTTATTTGATGGAAAATAGGATGAAATCTTTTGTTTGGCAAGGATAAAGTCTATTATGTCGTTATGCAAATAGTGATGGAAAATAGAATAGATCCTTGTATGTTATCCACGGTATTGATCTTCATTGATCCATTTTGTTATGTTTTACTGTGAAGGATCCATTGTGTATCTTATGTTGAGCACCTTATAACTATGTCGATTAATATTGGCCTTGTTGGTTGTTCCATGAGATGCTATATGTTGAGCATTCTTGAACTAAATTAATCATCTTGATTGGTTATTTAGTTATTTGCTCCGAAAGTCTTCTTTTGTCGAGCAAAATCTTTTGACAATTAAATTGATTGCTTCGGTGATTAGTTTGGTTGTGTATTCCAATTAGATTAATTATAGGTTCTCTTGTAATTAATCTAGTTGAGTTTTTCATATATTCCACAAGTTCTTGTGTTGAGTATATGAACGGCTATACTAATCATGTTCTATTGGTTGATGTAGTCGTATATTCCGTAAGGTTTTCCTTATGTTGAGTATTTGAACGATTAAGGTAGTCATCTCCGTATGGTTATCTTAGTCGTAGCTCCGTGAGTTTTCTTATGTTGATCACAATCAATTAAATTGATCACTTTTGTGGTTTGATTTAGTTGCGTACTCCAATTAAATTAATCATGGGTTTACTTGTGATTAATTTGATTGAGTTTTGGATATAGAAAATCATTTCCATGGTTCTTGGTGTCCAATTAAAAAATCCTTCTTTTCTTTCGAAATTAAGGTCGCTCTTGTTGTTGTTTCGGGAATGACATCAAATGGGGGAGAGTTCTTTTGAACTTGTGCTTGATGGTAATATCCTGCGGGGTGTGCGGCTGTGGAATTTTAAAGGGGTTATCTTGTATCTTAAAACTTCTTGATGAATGCATTTAGCTTCGGCTTTATGATTATCTAAATTAAGTTGGTATGTATTTTTATTTTAGTCTATGAAATGTCTCTTGTGGAAATTTCATTATGATCCCGTTCTTTTACCTTTGCCAATTTTATTGACAAAAAGGGGGAGAAATAATGTAGTTCACACTACAAATACATATGGTTTTCGGATCATTGTGTAAGGGGGAGTGGTTTCCATGATCGAGATGTAGTATTTACTAAGGGGGAGTGATACATATCACCATAGTATTGTTGTTAAAGTCGTGATGCAATTGGACTTTGATGTTACATAATGATACTATGACACTGTATAATAATGATCGAGAATCTCGATTTCTCTCATTGTTATAGCTACGGATCTTCAACAATGGTGGTGCTAAACTTACAACCTTTGGGATCATTGGAGTACTTGGAAGGACGAAGATTTCAAGGAACGTTGAAGATTAGACTATGGAATAGGAGCCACTAAAGTTCATCTTTTTTGTATTCCATATGTATTAATAGTTTTGTCACTAAAATTGACAAAGGGGGGATTGTTAGAGCATAGATCGGTCGACCTCGCATGCGTTGCTATATCAAGCATGTTTGTCAATGTTAGTGATCAAAACTATGAATCTTGATTTCTAGTCTACATAGCTAAGTCTCGGACTAGGATAGAAAAGTGTAGTTGAGCTCAAGGACTTCATGGCGATTCATCATACAACGACGAAGATCTACTCAAGGAACCGTGGAACTTCATCAACAAAAAGGTATGTGGAGACTTGAACTTATCTATCACTCAAAAGTATATCTATTCTATATCCTACTTCTTATGAGAAAAAAAAGTCGTATGCTATATAGACTGGATCATACACATTTGACATTTCGAGCTGAGTATTCACTACTTATCTTTTTCTCGAAATCGTGTGTTGCTAAAGCGTTTCACTTTGATCAAGTTTATCTTCACCTAGTGACGAAAGTCATGAAAAGTTTCAATTATTTTGAGAATTGCTCTAACGTGAAACGGTATGTGAATAACGGCTATATAACGTTCTCTGAGAATATCTCAATGATTGGAATGAGAGTTTAGATTACATAACCATGTATTCCTTAATCCGAAGTTTTCAAACTTTGTTGATTGAGAGAAACCGGAGGAATTGGATTTGCAAATTCCGCGAACTGACGGAAGTTCTCTTGCCGAGAATTTCTGCTGGGATTTTCCAAAAACTCGTTTGCGTGTTTAGTCCGCGAACTGGCGGAAGTCTCTTTGCCGAGATTTTCTGCTGAGTTTGGAAAAATCTGTCGGTTGCCTTAAGTCCGCGAACTTGTTTTTGAGCTTAAGTGGTTATGATCTAAAGATGTGCTCTGAACATGGAACTTAAATTACTAAGGAATGCTTTATGCAAACCGTGGCTATAAAGTTCATGAGCCGATTCATCGAATCGAATCATCTTTGTTTCAATTGTGTCTTGTGTAGTTATATAAGATCTCATAGCAATTGAACAACTCTCCAACTAGTTCATTTGAGTCAATTGAACTAGTTATGGTGAAGAATAACTAGGTTAATATGAAATGCTCATATGGTTAACCTTTTGGGTTACTATGTTGAACCAACATACACGTACACGTTTGGGCATGGTTTTCACAAACCCAGTAAACGTCTACCCAAGTGTGTGTGACAAGCTAAGTTTTCGATCTAACGGTTGAGAAATATTAGCTTGAATCCAATTCAGGTTTTCATCTAACGGTGAATATGGATTGCTTTGTAACTAAGGCAAAACCCTGATTTGAAGGCTATATATAGGAGACATCTAGCATTGGGAAAAACTAATCCCCACATGTATGTGTGATACTAGTGCGCTTGATAGAGTCGATTCTCCTTTAACCTTTGGTTTTCTTCTCTAAAACCAGGTTAACGACTTAAAGACTTCATTGGGATTGTGAAGCCAGACCGATACTACTTTTATCGTAGTTCTATGATCTGATCTTGCATCTTCTATCGTACGAGTACAATCTATTGATTGGCTTGAGATCGTGAGAGTTCTCCGATAGGCAAGATAAAGAAGTCACAAACATCTTCGTCTCACTGTTTGTGATTCCTCGACAAACCGCTTGTGTAGTCAAGAAGGATTGTTGAGAGGTGATTGATTAATCTAGGATGTTCTTCGGGAATATAAGACCGGATTATCAACTGGTTCATGTTCACCTTGATTTTATATCTTAAGACGGAACAAAACCTAGGGTTTTTCTGTGGGACACAGATTTATCCTTTGATAGACTTTTCTGTGTGAGACAGATTTGTTTATTATCAAGTCTGCGATTTTGGGTTGCATCAACTCTTAGTTGTGGGTTAGATCAGCTAAGGAAATCAAGTGCGCAGTATCCTGCTGGGATCAGAGGCGTCGGAGTACAACTGTACCTTGGATCGGTGGGAGACTGATTGGGGTTCAACTATAGTCCAGTCCGAAGTTAGCTTGGAGTAGGATAGTGTCTGTAGCGGCTTAATACAGTGTGTATTCAACCTGGACTAGGTCCCGGGGTTTTTCTGCATTTGCGGTTTCCTCGTTAACAAAACTTCTGGTGTTTGTGTTATTTCTTTTCCGCATTATATTTTATATAATTGAAATAATACAGGTTGTACGTTAAGATCATCAATTGGAAATCCAACCTTTGGTTGTTGATTGATATTGATTGATCCTTGGATATTGGTCTTTGGTACCGTCCAAGTTATTCCTTGTGTTTGATTAAAGACTCGCTATTGTTTTAGCTTGAGTAAATCAAAACAAGTGAGAGATATTTACTCCTTGAGATACTTTAATCTAGATTGAGTCTGACTGTCTTGTTGATTCTCTAGCACAGTATTTCGGAGTTAGTCCATACATATTGCTAAGTGAAATATTGGGTGGTGTTTTTAGACCCCCGCTTTTTAAGGACCACGCCTCGGCGACGATATATCAGGACTTCTAGATGGACGAGATCTGTAAGGGCTCGATGGTGGAGTTTGATAAGAGATTCGTTGACGATCCTCCATGCCTGCAAGGGGCAGAAAAGGGAACAAATGTTAAAAGAGGAAGACAACAAAAATCATGAAACGGAATCTAGGATTATCACAGTTCATAAGGAATACTTCCAGAAAAATGATCAGTTTTGATAGATACCACAAAATCTAAAAGCTTTAATCCAACCATGATCACTAGAATGAATCTCTAAACGATCAATACTAGGTTTTGTGATAAAGAACAATGGCAAGTATATATACTTTCGTATATTATGTTCTTCATCACAAAACCGAGAAATAGCAGCAGCAGAAAAAAAGAAAGAATCAATCAAGGTAAGAAAAACACCACACCTGAATCGGAAGCGTTATGAAAAGAACGAGGACGATCTGCAAGCACCTGATGAACAACGACAGCAGTGGACCTCTGAAGATCTTATCAGGTTTCACTCCAAGCAGCACCAACATAAGTTAAGAGCTAAAGAACAAAAAAAAAAGAATGAAGAGGTTCGAAGAAGGGAATGAAAAGTTATGAACTGACAAGAATGAAGAAGAATAAAATTTATCTCACTTGCAACTTCTCTCATATTTATAACACAAAGATAAAACCGTAATATGGTTCAAGGTGAAGTTATTGCTAGGAGTGGGAAACGTGCCCTAAGAATAAGGAGGAGTTAATGAGAGGAGTGGGGAAGACAGTGAAGACAGTTTTCTTCAACCTTTGACCAACTTCAAACTTGAAGAAAATGGGCAAATTGTATACACATAATTTATCATCCGCCACGTGTCAAAGGAGATATACGTGGAAGACATGCAGCTCGTGAACATCGAGATATGATGTCGCGTCCCAATACTCAAGGGGAATCTGGCATCCACGTGTTCCCATCATCAGACCAATCCAACAATGGATGATCAAGGAGCACCAAAGGACCGAGCTACCGCGAAGTAGAATAGTAATCACAAAGATCAACTTTACTCCATCCCAAGAAAGATCTAAGATCAAGGGTGAGGAGAGATCACGCCGACAGGGATGTGACGGGGGCATCAGACAGCCGCATGACACGTGCAGATCTCCCCAACCACCCGCATTAAATACCCTAGGCATATGACACGTTTCAAAGATCATATGGAGAAGAAGGAAGCTTATCTTCGTTGATACACAATGTCGTTGAGAGACGATGGATCAGAACGAAGATGGCATCGGGTTTGGTACACAAATCAAGACGATAAGGACACAACTGTCTATAGAAGAGGGCCCCACCGAGGATGCCTATAAATACCCCTCTCCAATAAGAGAGAGGGGTCGACCAATTTCTAAGTTAGAGTAAGAGATAAGAGAAGGAGAGAGAGAAATAGTAGAGTAAGTAGTAGATTTATCTTCTTCCTAGCTTCGTTATTCACTCGAAAGTCATTGGACTGTCTTTGTAATCCCAAAATGCATAGTGAAACAACAACCCCCGTGGACGTAGGCCTTAGTGCTGAACCATGTAAATCATCGTCTCATTTAGATTCCGCACTTTATCTTCTGTTTTACTTATTATGCTTTATTATATTACATATCGTGTATAGATCGGTTTTAATTTCTCCCATGTGGCTAGACGAGGACGAGCCCGATGGCTCTGAGTCTAATTAACTCCGGACTTATATCGTTTTATATGTGTTCTATTACTCTCTGTTGATGGTGGATTTTCGATAAAGGCTAAAATCGTAAAACCATAATCTTACATGCTCCTGATCCAGCAATCAGATGAGTATTGAGGACCATGTCTCTCATCGAAGCATGAAAACTCATGCCGCGAGAACCTCTGACTGAGCATATTGTCTCTCATAACATACATGAATATGCAGTCTCTCAACTGAGGCAACGGCATATCTCATGAATACTGAGCAAACTCAGTAACTACTTTTATATAGAATCGAAAGATTGGACGGCTCCTAGACAGCTTGCCTGCTAGTATAGAGCAATAACGTCTTCAGGATGTAACAATGTTTTCCCTGACTATATAAAATAAATATGACGCTTCAACAAGCTCATATCACTCAATTCCTGAATAATTAATGCTCCTAGACGATCGTACTAGTATAGAGCCCTCAATTAATTATTCCTAAATCATTAGATTCATTAACTGAATCCCTGTAAAATTTTCTAGGTTTTTCATAATATTTCATTACTTCAATTCATGGTTCTTCCCAGCAGAATTCCATGGGTTAGTAATAAATATTCAACATACAGGCATCTGAGCCACTATCGAGTAAGCCCCGACCAAAATGGTGCAAGTGCACTCAGCAATAATGCACTAACGAGCACCTGAATGCACGAACGATCATTCCAAAACATGAAGGAACGATGAACCTATGCAAAAATATGAAGAAAATAATAAATAATAAAATATTAATCAAGGCGTTGGCGAACTGGGCCCACCGGCCGGACGGTCGTGTCATGGCCAGTCCCATGCCCAATTTTATATTTTATCATATTTTTATTATTTTCCTTGATCTCATGAAAATTCCCTCATTTGAACAAAATTCCTTCGTTTCAAGGAAACTCCTCAGTTTTATGGTGTTTCCTTCGCATCAAGGAAATAATAAATAATTAGGAAGGTGTGCGGGACAAAGCCTACTAGCCGTCCGATCATGAAAACCATCCCTGGTTGGTCACGGGATCGACTGACGATCGTTTTATGAAATTCCAAAATTGTATGGAAGAGTTTGAACCTAATATGACCAAATTAGGTCAAATGATGAAAGTATGTGGGACCGGCCTCTTGCAAGCCAAAGAGCCAACCTTGGTCGGTCAAGGTAACATGCTCACGTCGCCAGAGTGTCTGTGTCTCAGTCCTGAGAAATTTGATATTTTCTGATGTGCGTTTGAGCAATATTTTGAGAAAATATGAAGAAATCAAGGATTTTGCTAAAACTGAGGAAACTTCATGAGATGAAGGAAATAATAATAATAAAATGAAGGAATCATGAAGTGTGGGACCGTCTATGGACAAGGCATGGCCGGTCGGCCAATGGGCCCGGTCCCATGGCACTTTTCCTAATTTTATATTATTTTTCATGATTTTAGGGAAATATCATGAAATCAAGGATTAACACGTCTGCCTTGCAGACTCCACAATCATGAGACATCAATCGTGTAACATGGGGGGATATTAACTAGGATTTGGTATGGCGGTCTACAACACGTGTGTTCATGCGCACAATGAGAATGTGAGGAAGTCGTGCAATCAGTTGAAGGAGTTAACAAAGTAGTGGGTAGAAAATCAACCAAGTCTCCGCACGCTGAGTAACTGGTTTTAACACGATTTCCACTTCCCCACTCTTTGACTCCAGCAACTGTCACACTTCATGGGATCATGGTGTTTACAATTCTAGCAATGTAAATAAGTCTATGAATCATGATTGAAAGAAGACAATCTTTCGTCAAACAGACAATACGAGATTAACATCTCAACGTTTGAGAAATTACTCTCAACAGAGCAAATTCAATCAATCAGAACTTATCTTATTTCCTTACGCAGAATACACAACACACCTACAATCTTCGATCACCATTGATCTCACATATTTCTCAGCTTCCCTCCTACAGATCGACCCATCCTCTCTTGTGACCGAATTGACTCTGGAACGGCCATTGTCTTGGTTTAGGCCGGAGTCCTACAGATTGATCTCTCGAACTTAAAGCACTCCCTTCTTGCATTGCATCTGTGTGAGGTTAAACATTTCGCTCGGTTCAAGGAGTCTCCTCCGTACGGTCGTCTCCTCAATTCCGTAAAAACCAGCAAATCGTTTTTCCCCATCTACAGATTGGCGACCACAGTGGGAGATTAATCTCTCGGTTGCAATCTCAATTTTCACAAAGCTGGTCGGTCTTAGGTCTGGTTCAGTTATCAATCTGGGTTCAACACCCGACTCTAAAAACGTTGCAGGCTCTAGTGGTACCGCTAATACCACTCCTCCGGCCAGCAATGTCATGCCACATGTTACTACTACTCCTCCGAGTGATGGTGCTCCAGTTATCACTCATGTGAATGTTGTAAGTAATGCTACTGGTACTATCAACAATCCACCTCCTAACGAATCTCCTGAAGAAACCAGAGGAAATCATCCTACCATAGTTGATCTCATGAAGGTTCGGACTGAAATGGCTGCAACGCAGAAAGAGTTGTGTGCTTATCTCAAAACTCTCACGGACAAGCTTGCGTCTGAACAAACTCAGCCTCAACACGAGAAAGTAAAATCTAAAGAAACATCTTCAACCGTTGATTCTGAAATCTCTCCAATCCATGTTGTAGATGATTAAGAAGTCTGCAAAGCTGCAAACGATCCACCAACAAAGGAACCTGCAAGTTTCATCACTCGAGAGGACCTGAAGCGCTTTTTAGAAGATCGAGGAAAATACAAGACATCATATGTCTACCGTCACCAACCTCTGTACCCTGCTGCTACACAAAAGATTCCTCTGCCAAAAGGTTATACCTCTCCAACGTTCACTTGATGGAACGGGCAATGCTCGAGAACATGTTTCTCGGATTCTGGAATCACTGGGTGAACATGAGCACAACCATGTCGTCCGTTTGAAGGAATTCTCAAAGTCTCTAACAGGCAGAGCATACACATGATACAACAACATTTCACCAGGAAGTATCACCAGTTGGGGAGAAATGATTAATGTTTTATACAGAAAATACTTCTTCGTCTCAGATCAGATCACTCTCTTTGATTTAGGAAAAATGTCTCAGAAGAACAATGAACATCCTAATAATTATGTGAAGAGGTTCAGAGTGCAAGCTTTGGATTGTCATGACCCGAATGTCACAGAACAACAACTGATGGACTTGTGCATCAACGGAATGATCCCGGTCTATAGAGCCTTGCTGGAAAATCTCTAGTTTCAAACTTTCTCAGAGCCTCATGAAGCAGCCAAACGATCAGCGACTACTGCACCTGCTTTACTGGAAAGAGAAAAGTCGAGGAACCTCGAAGCAGTCGACGCCTAGTCAACAATCAATACAATCTCCAGCCTACGTTGTTGATGAAAGGAAAACCGAGACACAGTATCAGAACGCTTCTCCAACATCCCAGGCTCCTATGAAGGCACAAAGAAAACATAACCAATCCTGAAATGCACAAACCTTGACCCGGCATCAACGAACGGGGAAATGGTCTGACAGACTCAAACTTCTCTATTCTCATGAAGGAGTGATCGAGTTACTGGAAGTCTGGGTTCAAGATAGTGCAATCAAATTGTCGTTCATTAGGAGAGAACCAACTGAAGAAGAAATGGAAAATCTCAGGTACTGTCACCTTCATAGGTTCATCGATCATCCAACAAGTAACTGCAATATTTTGAAGCACATATTCAAAGAGAAGGTTGATCCCTATAGGTTCAACTGGGGACTGAAGGAGTACACAAGAATCCTTTCCAGTCAGAACCTTTACACTCTGAACAACCAGTTAAAGAAGCAGTTCAATCGTTGATCGAGCATATCTGTGAAATTGCTCTATCTGTCTAAGGCACAAATAAAGACATGTTCACAACACCGAATTACATTGTGTCAGACGTCTATCCCAGAAATACTCCTTGAACCTTCATCCACAGACAAGGAGATGCACGACTGAGGACGGCTTGCCACAGATCATATCAGAGGAAATGAATTCAGAAGAATGCTGATCGATGCTGACACCACCATCAACATCATTTCCCTGAAAACCCTCCGAGCCGCAGGTATCACTCGGCAAGAAGCTACTTGTGATCCCATCTGAATCAGAGACCTTGAAGGAACGTTCGGAAATACTTATGGCTACATCACTCTCAAAGTGAACATAAGTTTAACCAGGACAGAAACTAAGTTTCACATAATCCAGAAGATCTAGGATATGACATGTTCTTCAGACGAGCGTGGATGCACGCTGAAAAGATATCTACTGGAAAAACGCCTTTGGTTGCACATCTCTCCAACGAAGAAAGTTTTGATCCAGAAGATTTGGCGGACATCCCATCATCAGAGCACTTGGAGGAATTTCGAACTTTGACGAGGTTGAAGCAAGCACATGCAAAAGATGTATAGACATTCATCAAGAGGCTCCGCACTCAGGCAAGTCCCATTCCTTCCATGTCTATGTATTTTATTTCCTCACATGTTATCCTAACATGGGGACTTCTGCTAGCAACTCTGCAAGACGCTATGAATGGTAGCTTCACCGCATTAGTATTTTACCAAGTGGTTGAATCTGACATTTCTCTGAATCGAGCACTGAGACATTCATTATTGAGATAATGTCCAAGCATGGAAAAGAACACTTTGGGCGTTTCTTCATAGCCTTGTAGGAGTGTCCATGTGTTCCACAAAATCATAAGCTCTGATGTCTGCACAAATATTGAATCCCATTACCGCAACGAAAGGGATGTTGAATCAACAGAAGATGCTTAAGGTTTATGACGCTTCAACGCTCAAGCATCTCTTCAAAGCTCAAGCATCTAAGAAGCCTTAAAATTGTACTCCCAATCAAATAGTACACCTTCGATAATGGCGCGTCTGGCTTCAGCACAAATATCTCGACGATGACACACTGATTCAACACCAGCACGATCAAAGTGTAACTGAACTACAATCGATAAATCTTCATTATCCCATGATAATATTTCTGAAGCAGATGCAACATCCTTCTTCCATGGATGGCACAAACTCCTCAACATACACTGGGGACTTAATTTTATTGGAGAAATCTATTCAAATCAATTTCAATAAATGTTATCCACATAACAAGTTCTTGCAACCTATGTGGTTTCATGAAACTTCATCAACGAAACCTCTCTACATCACAAGCCCCTGCGCGACTGTTTCTGCTATCTACCAAAACAATGACGACTCACTGACGGAGCCAGATCGTAGTAAAGTCATAGTGTTCAGGAGAATTCAGGTTGAATTCCCAGTACACCTTCATCTTAGGTAGCTCAACCCACCAACTAGTTAGTGAATGTAAAAGGCTCACTGGATGGAGGAGCAAAGGATATATTGATAATCATGGTTCTAGCTTTTTCGGTCTCTGGAGAAACTCCGTCCATGGTCTCAGCATCAATAACGATCTCAGGAGAAACATCCTCATGACAGGGCTTCATCAACTAACCATTCTCTGAAGTGTTACACATGAAGCGGACTTCTCCAAGAACTAATGATTCATATCAAGATGTGTAGACCTGATAACATGCTCACATGAAAGTCTTCCCAAATCTTGGACGACTGGTGGGCATAATCCAAAGTCTTCTATATGATGTTCTCATGACTTCTACAAATGAGATACAACACACTTCAGTCCATGGGTTTACAAAAACGTACCAATGGGTGAGGAATGGGACAATGCTTCCTCAACAAAAGATGTTCGTCTATGTCTCTTCTACAACATATCAAAAGGGAACCTCAATCGGACATACGAGCTGAAAGATATGGCCATTTTCGTCAGGTCTATGAAATCTGAAAAATTTGTACGGGATTACAAATTACAAATGTGCACGCTTCATTGGCTTACCTATATAACTCCAAATTGAGTGATTCTTTTCTCATGTGATAACTCAGTCTCTTAGCTTCAAAATTTGGGGTCAAGCATCGAATTCAGACGTCGTATGAGGTTCCTACAACTTCCAGATCATACAACATGCAAGCAGCAATTCTTAGACGGGATTCATAACTTCCACAGTCGATCGGTATCCACCAGATCTTTCCACTAAGTACTTCATCAAGGTACCTCCAACTTCGACCACCTAGGTCTTTACATCAATTTTTATACCTGGGTCCTCTATCCAAGTCTTTCCATAAGAAGAGAAAACGAAAAGGAGAGATTTAACAAAATACTAGAGACTGACGGTCCACTGATCATGACGATCAGTTTCACAGTCCAAGACCCGTGTCATCAGACTCTCATGTGCTAATCATTCATCATAAAGGAATGCTACCACCGGGACATGAAACCATGTTCATTACACCACCCCCTCTTGAGAACAACCTCAGTTATGGTCCTGTGACCAGGGTTTCAGAAGTGATGTTTCTACGACTGACATAAACAAGATGGCTGCAAGCACCATGCTCATGTATCAATCAAGGGGTCCTGATCTCAAATGAATCAATGACATTGAAATCCTTCACCAACCGTTCAAGACACAAGCGAATGGTCCAAAGACACAACAAGAGTGTTTTACAACAAGCTCGTCTGAGATGATTTTACACTGTCCCGCACAAAGAAGCGATCTTCGAGAAATTGGTGAAAAATCTAGGGATGGGTCCAAAACATTCTCTTCGTATGGATGTCCTATACAACATATCCAAAATTTACAGCAATTGGAGAAACGAGCAAAGAGATATGTCCAAAACATTGGACTACATGCCAGCTGAAAATTTTCTTGAAATCTCCTGGAAGTTTACTGTTTCGCCTATTTCGGCTCCTAAACATGCTCAAAACTCTAAAAGCTTCTCTACTAAAGCTTGGAAATCTTCTTAGGATGAAAAAACATGGGTAGACCGCGAAAATCCGACATCGGACGAAGATTCTACAACGTTTTTACTGAAAGGCCGACTTCTGAATTTTCTGATGACGAATTATGACAAAATTCTTTGTTCATCCACATCTGAATCAGGATCTACACCATCAACGCAAAGCCTGAATTCATCTTCAGTCGATAGTCTCATTTGCTGAAGTCGGCGGTGTTTCTACTGATAAGGGACGACTCCCAGATGATCGAGAGACATACAAAGTACCAGCTTTCCAGCGTCTCTGAAAGGTTGATTCACCTCGGCATGAACATCCGCAGAAGTCTTCATCTTTGACTTGATATTTCGGGAGCGTTCTCCGGAAGAGCCAGAAGGGTGGTTGTAACCAGAAGACACCACTATCTGAGGCGAAAGACATGGAATTATGGATATACCAATAACAAACACGCAACAAAAATGGTAACAATCCAACTCTTACCTATTTAAAATTTCACTAGTTGTAGTGACTATAACGTTAGAATTTCGAAAACTTGCTCGTTCCTTCAAACCTGCAAAGACGAGCAAGATTCATTATTCAAAATCATGACTTGATTTTCATCAAACCATGAACAACCCACGTGAATTTTAACAACCACTGGTTTTTCAAAAATTGGACAGACGTCCATTCTACAATTATGAAAACTTACATGCAGACATTATTTCACCATGTATAATTGTCTACTTTCAACAGTCGTTCAAAATCAAAACATTGATTTTACAAAAAATATGTTTTAACGTGAAACTCACGTAAATTTGCTCCCTCGAGAGTATATTTTCAAAAATTAATGAAAGCTTACATATCGAAAATAATTTTTCATGAAAGCTCATACACAAATTTTTTACTAACAGACGCACGTCTATTTAAAAAAAAAACTTTTTCTCTCGTACAAGCATCCACCTTTGAAACGAGAGTTTATTAAAATCTCACATATTTAAAAAAAAAAAATCTCTCTTACATTAGGGATTATTGTTAGTTTCTTAAACTAATGATCGAACGAACGTCCGTTCCAAAAACAAGGGTTTTTACGAAACTAACGTCTATACATGCATTTGTATATATAATTTTAACATGAACAACTCATGAACAAGTTATCAATTTTTTAAAAAGAAATAAAAAAAAGAGCGTTGCTACACCAATTTACGCTCGTTAGACGATGCTCTGTCATACTACTGGGATCTTCGTTCAAGCCATGGTTCGCTCGTACAATCGAAAATACGGTAACATTCTATCTTACGACTAAGTTCAATTACTCATTTCGTCTATAACTAAGAAAATCACCATACAGTGTTGACTGAGGAACATGACTGTCCCTCACTAAGCAGGGGACTTAATGTTGATGGTGGATTTTCGACAAAGCAATCAGATGAGTATAGAGGCACATGTCTCTCATCGAAGCATGAAAACTCATGCCGCGAGAACCTGTGACTGAGCATACTATCTCTCAGAGCATACATGAATATGCAGTCTCTCAACTGAGGCAACGGCATATCTCATGAATACTGAGCAATTTCAGTAATTACTTCTATATATAATGGAAAGATTGGACGGCTCCTAGACAGCTTGCCTGCTAGTATAGAGCAATAACGTCTTCAGGATGTAACAATGTTTTCCCTGACTATGTAAAAGAAATATGACGCTTCAACAAGCTCATATCACTCAATTCCTGAATAATTAATGCTCCTAGACGATCGTACTAGTATAGAGCCCTCAATTAATTATTCCTAAATCATTAGAATCATTAACTGAATCCCTGGAAAATTTTCTAGGTATTCATAATATTTTATTACTTCAATTCATGGTTCTTCCCAGCAGAATTTCATGGGTTAGTAATAAATATTCAACACACGGGCATCTGAGCCACTATCGAGTACGACCCGACTAAAATGGTGCAAGTATACTCAGCAATAATGCACTAACGAGCACCTGAATGCACAAACGAGCATTCCAAAACATGAAGGAACGATGAACCTATGCAAAAATAGGAAGAAAATAATAAATAATAAAATATTAATCAAGGTGCTGGGGGTCGGGCCCACCGGCCGGCCGGTCGTGCCACGGCCAGTCCTACGCCCAATTTTGTATCTTATCATATTTTTATTATTTTCCTTGATCTCATGAAAATTCCCTCATTTGAACGAAATTCCTTCTTTTCAAGGAAACTCCTCAGTTTTATGGTGTTTCCTTCGCATCAAGGAAATAATAAATAATTAGGAAAGGTGTGCGGGACCAAGCCTACTAGCCGGCCGGTCATGCCTTATTTGTGGCCAGTCCTACACCTTGCGTTCCTTATTATTTTATTATTATTTATTTCCTTGATCCCATGAAATTCCTTGATTTCATGATATTTCCTTCATCTCATGAAGTTTACTCAGTTTCAGCAAAATCCTTGATTTCTTCATATTTTCTCAAAATGTTGCTCAAATGCACATCATAAAATATCAAAATTCTCAGGACTGAGACGCGGACACTCTGGCAACGTGAGCATGTTACCTTGACCGACCAAGGTTGGATCTTTGGATTGAAAGAAGTCGGTCCCACATACTTTCATCATTTGACCTAATTCGGTCATATTAGGTTCAAACTCTTCCAAACAATTTTGGAATTTCATAAAACGATCGTTAGTCGATCCTGTGACCAACCAGGGCCGGTTTTCATGACCCCTTGGTCGGTCCTTCATCTCTTCATAATTTATTAGGTTTTATCACCTAATGTTCAGACGAACATTGTTTGAATAAATGATTAAACCAACATTTAATCATCTTTTCACCAACTGGTCTTCAAGAGGCTTTGGTATTTTGTTCACTCGAGCATCTAGGCATTACATGGTCGATCCATCATCCCATGTAGCCGGTCCCTCCTTCACTCCATGGTTGATTTTCAATAAATCATCAATTGATCAAATTAGGGTTTCGAATCCAAAGCTCTGCAAAAACATAATTCTGAGCAGATTCAAACACTAATAATTTTACGATGATCCCATGATCAACATCTTATTAATGATACTCGGTTCAATTGACAGTATCTTAAAATAATATTTTATTTGGTCATGCTACCAATAATTCATTAAATGAGCAGCACTTGCTCAAATGAGCAATATTTGCTCAGACTAAGGAATATTGGTTCAACTATCAATATTCAACGATCCATGAGCAATATTTTCTCACCTTAACTATCAACATTTATTCGACAATTATACTTCTGTCTCAACAGACACGTTCAATTCATGAGTGATAAACACGAAAGTGCGATGCTTTTTCACCCATAATTACATTAGCCAGGACTCATTTTATTGCTAATAAACTTATTTTAAGTCTTTTGAAGGGAATAAGCTCTTGTGGAGAAAGTTGCTCGAAAAGTGTTACTTGGTCCCAGAAAAGTACAGAAGGCACCCGAATATTGGATAAGGGGACCCCCTAGAAATCTGATGAATACACCCGAAGGAGTTGATGAAGGCACCCCAGGAGTTTTCGCTATTTACAGCCCAAAAATACTCTTTATACCCCACAAATTACTATTTGCACCCAAATAAATGCTAAATGTACCCCATATTGCTAAAGGGACGCTGAATTTGGATAAGGGGAAGTCATCTTCTTTGTTTGAATTTTGAATTTTGGCGGGAAAATAACTGCAGAATTAGGGTTTGATTATTGAAGTGGTTTCACTGAGACTAAAGCGCTGAAATTGAATATGCATCTTCTTTAACCCTAAACAGGCCTGGTATGATCGCTTGTTTGGATCGAAATTGTCTAGAATGGGGATTTGAAGCAAACAGATTGATCGCTGAGATTAATTGGGTTTGCTCTAATAAACCATACAAGGCTGGTAATGGTCTGCGATTCGGTTAGAAGTGGCTGAAGATTCAGATTGAAGAAAACAGAGCTGTGGAAGTATTCATGGAATTTCTCAAATATTTTTTGCATTGATTGTCAACCTGATTTGGCCGGATATTTTGCTTGTTTTGGATTGATACCACCCTGTTACGACTAAACAGGGAAGGTAAGTCTTTTGTTTTCGAAAGAAAAGGGAAGTTACGTGGAGTGGAAGAAGAACATGGTATTTTCACGTGCATGGGTTATTCTCAGAATTTCTGAGTTATTGTTGGAGTACTAAATGTGGCTGGACGGAGTTGGAATCATGTTGATTGTTTACTCAGCAAGTTGGGAGTGTGTCGACATCAACAAACACTTGCATAAGGATATACAATCTTTTCAGGGAAGGAATATTTGACTGAGAAATAATCTCGGGATTTGTTGTATTTTTGGCAAGATTTCATGAGACTGGACGGAGTTAACTACTACTTTGGCGTGCTTCAAACATATTGGAGTAAGTCAAGCTGAACAAAAACACGTGGAGATATAAATCAGGAAAGAAATTCCCGTATCTTGCATGGGAATATTTTTATTGACTGGCGCGATTATTTGGAGTTAAGATGATTTATTTTCAGTCCAAATGGGTATATATATGCTGCTGGGATCACAGAAGAGGAGATCGAGAGTTGGGGAGAAGACCAGAGGGTTGCAGAGCAGATTTCTCCGCTGCTGCAGAGAAGGAGAAGAAGAAGAACATTTGACGCCTGCTGACTGTCACAGAGAACTGTCGTTTATAAACAGTACTCATAACAGTCATTTTAGCACACTTGTTTTGAATTTGCAACAACTCTTGTAACGGTGACTTCTGTAACGTCAGTACAACGTTGCAGTTTCATTATAATATTAGTTTTCTTCAATAAAAACACTATTTGAGCTATGAGTTATATTTTTGAGTGTGTTTTCATTATGAGAAGCTAAACCCCAACACTGGGTCGACGGAGGAAGCTGAATTTCACACATGGGTGAATTTGTATTATTTTCTATATGACTTTTGCACTTATTTTAAATTGATTTATGATTCGAATTAATTAGTTATCATTTTATTAGATGGGTCATGCTTGCTTAAATGTTTGATGTCCCATGCTTACGATTTATAACTAATGTTTTGAGGATCTACCTTGGCAAAATAAGAGTCGATGTTATTTTATTTATTGAGCAATAATTGCTGAGAATAAATATTGAACCTATTGATATGAATTCGGTGGAATCCTAGACCCAGTAACTCTCTCTTTATTATTAAATCTTTAAATTAATCTTCACAAGTCTTAGAGTTCGAATATTTATTACTACAACAAAAATTAAAATATCTTATCATTTTGAGTCTAGCGATTTAGAAACACTAATCTTAGAAGACCATAAACTCGTAGAGATAAGTGAGGATGAACCAGACTTAGAAGAATCAATTGACCATTTTCAGGAATCTGATGACCTAGAAATTAGGGAAGTTGTGACTAGTCTTTCTAGAGACACAGAAAACTCTAAGTTTGGGCGTAATTATCATTCTCCATGTGCTTTAACTATTAGAAAGTTCCCTCGTGTAGGACTTGACATTTATGCCTCAACCATCTTACAAGATTCTCTTCATACACATTTTACCGAACCTAATGATGTCCAGAAAGAATCTCAGTTGTTAGAAACCCATCCTCTGGTTGATGTGGTTAACCCAGGCTATGATACCAAGATTGACTTTGTTTTCCCATCAAAAACTTTTCTTCCAATTGCGGGAACGTATAAGTTTCAGATGTGTCAATTATTAAGTTTTGAGACTAAACCTAATTACTTTAGGAGATTAGGGTCGACACATTTGTTTAAGGAAGACCACTACTTTCATCGTGGTCAATTGTGTGAGTCAAAACTGATTGACTTAAAGGATCCGCAATTATTTAGGTTATTATTATATGCTTCCAAGTTTTTACTGGAGTTTTTCCATACTCTAATACCTGAATCGGACCTTAGCTACGAGGAAATGCAGTCCATGAAAATATTTTATCTAGACCCAGTTATAGAACCTGAACCTGATCCACAGCTAGATGTAGTTGTCTTAAACAGGAAACTAGACAAGGGCGTACTTTATCCGTTAATTTTCTTGGCATGTTGCAGATTCCTTTTACTTGTGATAGCCCTATTTGGTTTTGGTGATCCGCAGTTATTCCGGCTATTACTTTATGATTCTATAAGGTGACTAATCCTTTCTTAGTCTGGCTGAAGACTTTAAACTTAGCACTTCTTGGGAGGTAACCCAATATTCATGCGACACGGTAATATCTTTCCTTATCTCTTTTGCTTCAATTGGTAACAGTTTCTCCTTGTTCATGCTTTTAATTTCATCTTTAGAACATTGAGGACAATGTTAGATTTAAGTTTGGGGGTGGGGAAGAACTTTTTAGTCGCATTTTTGAAACTTCTAGCGTCACATAGTATCCGGTTAGCTAAGTTTACATACTGTTTCTCACCGAAAAGATAGAAATTGGAATGCTAGAGATAACAATCTTTTGAGACATTAGAGTAAAAGACATTGAGATCTTTGAAATTCAGGAGAGAACTTGTTCCTTTTAGAGGGTAACCGTGATGGACCTAACCATCCATGATGGAAAGGCAAGTAGGTCAGGAAATGCCAGAAAGACAAAGCAACCTCACAATGTAGTCTTAGTTACTGGATTACGACTCTCTCTCAGTAGAAACTTATCATCATCAACAAGCGGAGCGACATCAAAATCTATGAAGAAAGTTGAAGACAGTTAAGGTTTAGAAGCAACAATAGAAAAGAATAATTCAAAAATCAAAGTTAAAGACTTAGTTACAAGAAGTTATAAGAGCAAATGGTATAATTTGTTGGAATCCATGATACCAACACATCACAAGTTGCGAAGATCCAAGTTTTTAAAGTCCTTCTCTCATGGCCATGTAAATTTTTGTCTTGTAATTTTTGTGCCAAAAATTAAAAAAAATAAAAATAAAATAATAATAATGGACGGTAGAGTTAGCTCAGCTGGTCATCCCAGTTCCCCAAAGTTTCATGCGCTCCAGGAGGTTCCAGGTTCGAGTCCCAATGACGTAATATTGCAGGAATTAACATGGACGGTAGAGTTAGCTTGCCCCCCTTGTGACACAATCTCAGCCCCCCTCCCGCTTCGGCTCCCTTGGCTAGGTTACCCATGAGGCTCACTGGTAGGTTAGCACGGCAACCTGTTCAATTCGTGTAGTAGTGCGTTGTTGGAGCTTAGCTTGTTAGGCTTCCAACTAGTTAACGTAATACTCTTTATCCAATTATTAGTTTATTATAAAAAATTTATAATAATAATAATAATAAATAAATGAAGGAAAAGAAAATAGAAAAAAAAATCATTACGTTCTTTTTGTTCTATAATTAGTTTTTTGTTCATTAAGGCCATAGGGAAATAGAAATTTTTAAGTCAAGCAAGACATCGAAGAGAAGAGTTAATTGTCAAGGTTCTATGAGGTTCGATAGTTTATCATCAACAGTTGAAGACCGAAGAAGACATTGTTTCTACTGAGCACTATGAGAGAATCGAAGAAAGATACATTTGGTTGCTTCGTTAGCCCGCTTTCAATCTGGCACAAGATCTTTCTAGCACTGGTTTAACTCATCACACGTAATTAGTCCAGCTGTGTAGCAGATGTCCCTCTCATCTTTATCTCTATCCTAATCTTATCCTGTTGTAAATTAGCGGACGCATCTTACAATGTTTATCTAGCTGTGTAGAGAATATATCTCTTTATCTAGCAGTGTTGCGGATATGTCTCCCCTTTTCTTCAGTCATCTTTAGAGCTGACACCTTTAATTTCTCTGGCATTCTAGTTACTTGGAGATAGGTTGAGAATTTGTATGTCCTCATAGCTCTTTGGATACTTGTGACCAATTAGAAGTCATGGTTTTGTGGGTACACCTCTGGTAAACCCTCCCGAGATTAACTCGGTTTTGTTTTTTTATTGGTTTTGCTCGAGGACTAGCAAATAATAAGTTTGGGGGTATTTGATAGACGCATTTATGTGTTTATTTTGTCCTCAATGTTTCGTATTGTTAGTACTCATTTTCGTCCTTATTATGGTGTTTTGTGTGTTTGTAGGTATTTTTTGGAAATAAATATTGTTGGAAAATTCGGCTCGAAAAGTTTCTCGGGGCACCCTCAAAGGACAGTTGCTATACGGACCCTCAGATTTGGCTAAGGGGCACCTCAGTTGGCCAACTACTATTCGCACCCCCGTCTATATTAGTGGGAGGTCATCATCTACATTTTGAATTTCAAAATTGGCGGGAAAATAATTCAGACGCAGGCAGAATTAGGGTTGGACTTTTTAGCGTGCTAGAAGGAGATCCAATGGCTGATATTCTTCGGGAAGACTTGAATTATCCTAACATGCTTGGTATGGGTCTCTGGATCGCTTGAATTTGGATAGTTAACTAATGTAGAAGAGGACAGGGGCGTACGTGTATGGGAGGATATTCTCCGTTAAACTCATGGAGATTTGGTCGGATTTTTCTCTTGATTTGGATATGTACCAGCCTGTTATATCACAACAGGATTGGTAAGTGCTTTCAATTCGACTAAATGGGAAGATTTCACGTAATGTCGCCAGACAGGGAGCACGTCATGGATGGAGATATTCACGGGATTTGCTTGAGTTGGACCGAGTTTGCGCATGCTAGGATGACTCTAACAACCATTCGGAAGGCGACAGAGATAATTAAGAAGATTTACCAGCTGTGAAACGCGTGCAGGAGAAGAAAAAGGCAAGAATATATTTCCGTGTATGGCAGAGTTTTGGAGGAGGATTCGGGAGTTATTACAGTGATTTTGGTGATCCTGATAGTATATAAGGGTGATATGATGAGTGCCAAATATTGTATATATTTATCCCTTTTTGTTGGCATTTAACTCATCTTTTGTGCATTAATTCTACATTTTATCCCATATTCTGCATTTTCATTGTTTTCAAGAATAAATATTTTTCTTACTTAATTTTGCATTTTTAGGTAATAAATAAAGTCTGGATGACTTGCGGAGCAGAAAAGAGCTGAAGAGTAGTGAAAAGCCGGAAGAAATTACGCAAGGAAGCCGCAAAGAATGGTGCGCACAAGACCAAAAAGCTAGGAATGGGCTCAAGAAGGAAGAATTGTTCTTAAAGAAGATATGGGCATGGCATACCCAAGTCCCAAAACCCTTACCCAAACCCATTTTCTATATCCATACCCGCCTCCATTTTCATCCGTTAGATTGGATCCATCTCATCATCCAATGGTCGCTTCTTCATCGTGCATCAAAATCTGAAGTCCCTGCAAAATACCATAGTGCCTAAATTCCAAGCCTTCAGATTAGATCACATTTAGATCCTACGGTCGCTTCTTTGCCTGCGCATCAAATCTCGATACTTCCGCTTAACACTTCAACACCTAACCCCATCTAGAGCCGTTAACTTCGTTGTATCAAGACATCCGACGGTCGCTACCAGCCTCTTCAGGCGGAGCCGTCCGATTCACCTATCAGCTTCGATTCCAGTGGCTCAGCTTCGCCAACATCTAACTTTGATGCGCCCGCTCAACACCCTAAAAACGGATACCCTATACCCTAAACTGTCGACCAATTCTTCTTCTCTTTCATTTCCTTCTTCTTCTTCTCTTTCTCTCCACCTCCTCTCTGCAACACCCATTCCGCCACCATACCTCTGCCACAACCACCAAAAGCCATCATGGCTCTCACCAATCGAAACCCATCATCATCCTACCCTTCTACCTACCTATTTCACCATTCTCTCTTCCTTTTCAGAAACCCTAGAGGAGAGATTAGTGAAATATGTCGGGCTAGAAAGAGAAATTGAAGGCATGGGAAGGAGCAGAGAAGGGAGAAGAAGCATGGGTTGAAGACGGACTCGTCTTATCACAGTTGGTGAGTAAAAAAATCAAAACCCTAATTTTACTGTTAATTTGGGGATTTTTGGGATTGAGCTTGCATGTACAAATTGAAGGCATGGGTTGCATCAGGAGAAGAATAAGAGGCATGGGTCAACGTATGAGGGCTGTTATCAGTAGGTTAGGTGAGTCAATTTCACTTTTTGGTGAAACCCTAATTCTCTGATATTTTGGGGATTTTTAGGTTTTTGCTTGCTTGTATAAATAGAAGGGACTGGTGTGATGTAAAGGCTTATGCTGGGTTAGCAGCCAGTGTCCAGAACTGTTATGTTCTGTTAATGTTTTTTTGAGTCTCTTCAATTTGTGCTGTTTCATGCACTGTTCCTGTTTAATCATGTATGTGTTCTGTTCAATTTGTTGTTCATGTTAAGCTGCTGTTAATGTGATGTTTGTGATGTTTGTTCCTTCATTGTTCATCTGTTGTTCATTATTTATGTTTTCCTGTTCTCTAATGTTCTTGTTATGTATGTTCTAAACCTCAAATGCTAGGACTAGATGAAACCATGAATCAATAAGATAGTCTTCATCATGTGCAGCTCATGTTCAGTGTTGCTAAGCCCTTAGACTAGTTGTGCTTTAATCAGACAATTAGCACTTTGGTAATTTTCTTAGCTGTGAGTAGAATATCCCTTAGGTTAATGGTGGATTCAACATCCTAGTGTTCTTTCATCACTCTTGTTTACTGTTTTGTGTGAATGTTAGGCTAAAGCCTGTGAAGCATTGGATTGATTGAGCAGTGGGGAGAAACTAGTGCTCACTAGTGACTGTGAGCAAGCTGGTTCTCTTCCCACTCGAGTAGTATGCCTAGGCTCACCTTCACCATTTCACCTTCACCATCTCCCCTGCCCTTGGCTTAGGCCTTGGTTCCATTGTTCTCCGCTTGTAGTTTCATTGTACTGTCACATTTACTTCACTATTACCTTGTGTTTA
Source organism: Papaver somniferum (assembly GCF_003573695.1). Taxonomy (NCBI): domain Eukaryota; kingdom Viridiplantae; phylum Streptophyta; class Magnoliopsida; order Ranunculales; family Papaveraceae; genus Papaver; species Papaver somniferum. The sequence continues at coordinate 93,559,883 of NC_039364.1, read as the reverse complement.
TTGTTTTATCATCCATTGCCTCATTATTTCGCTACTATCTTCATCACTTTCACAATCTTTTGTCACTGCTTTGTTTAGTGCATTGTTGTTTAGTTCTTTGCTGTTTAGTCATTGTCTTGTTTAATTTTCTTCATTGTCTTTGCCTTAGGCTAACTGCCTTTGTATTATTGCCTCACTGCCTTCTTCCTCTATCTTTGCTGTTTTGGCCTAGAGCCATTGTTGCTCACTGTTACCTGTCTCTCCTGGTCACTTCTTTTCTTCTTGACCAAAAACTCTCTAAGCCCACTGTCCATTGTTTGTACAAACTGAAGCCCAGTTCACTGAGGCAAAGACCCAGTTCAATCCAAAGAACCAAATCCCAAAAGGCTTCATAGTTAACCAACAACAAATTAGAGCCCAAAATAGCTAGAGAACTCCAAACACACCCAGTCTTTGTGGATCGACCCGTACTTGCACGAGCTACAACTGACGACCGTGTACTTGCGGTGTTACTGTAGGCTGTCTTTTGCTCTTATTTTATACATATCCCAAAGCCTACCATGATACAGGACTCATAGAGAGAGGATCGAGAGTTGGGAGAGGCGACATAGAGGAATAGGAAGCTGCAGAGCAGATTTTTCTGCTGCTGCAGGGAAGAAGAACCTGAAGAACATAAAATCGTATAAAACTGTCGTTTTAAGGGTCGCATATTTAAAATTTTGTAACAGCCAGTTTCTAATGATTACCTTCATTTTGTAACAATTATTGTAACGGTGATCTCTGTAACGCCTTTTCAGTGTTGCGAATTACCTGAGTT